>NC_135965.1:20355190-20452652 GCF_053455715.1 Rhinoraja longicauda
TTTTGCCTGCACATGATCCATATCCCTCTATTCCCTGCATATCCATGTGCCTAAACAAACTCCTCTGAAGTGCCTCAATAGTATCGACCTCCATCACCACCCCTGGCAGCGTTCTAGGCACTCACCGCCCTCTGTGTGAAAAACTTTGACAAGCACAACTCCTTTGAACTTTGCCCCTCTCATCTTAAAGCTATGCCCTTTAGTCTTTGACATTTCCACTAGGGGAAAAAAGTTCTGACTGTCTACCCTATCTACCCTCTCATAATTTTATGAACTTCTATCAGGTCGCCCTTCAGTCTATATTGCTTTAAAGAAAACAATCCAAGTTTATGCAACCACTCATTATAGTTAATACTCTATAATCCAGGCAGCATTCTAAACAGTCCAAAAACTAAAAGCCTGACCTGCAGAGTTATTCCAGCACTTTATGTATATGTTCGGTATAAACTAGCACCTGCAGTTCCTGACTATGAAGTCCCTCTAAACCTTTCCTATCCATGTACCTGTCCTCCAGCAGCTTGTTCCATACACCACCAGCCTTTGTGTAAAAAGGTTGCCCCTCAGGTTCCTAATAAATCTTTCCCCCTCACCTTAAACATATGTCCTCCAGTTATTAATTCCCCTACTCTGGGTAAAAGACTCTGTGCATTTGCCCTATCAATTCCTCTCATATGTATTCTAACCATGGCTGGATGATGGGTTGGATTAACCAGAGGCCTGGTGATTTAGGAATAACTTTGGCCCCCATCGCTGTCATTGGACTGTTGCATAAATATAGGCCGTGTTCACGGCCTCTCTAAACTCGGCCAGGCATCAGTTGGTTGGCATTTGAGGCCACGTGTTGTTCAGGTGTTCTATTGTTCGTTATCATGAAGCATTCCAGGCATATCATTTATAGTCTTATGCCAGCTGTCCAGGACTGCAATCTCAAACCTGTTCTATTATTGACCATTGCGTGAGTCCCAAAGTTAATTCTGGTGCTCAGCTGGTTTCAGATCTATCGTGTGGAAAGTAGGCGGGGCAGATGGTGGAGTTGCTGCCTTACAGTGCAAGAGAACCAGGTTCAATCCTGACCTTGGGTGCTGCCTGTATGGAGTTTGTACGTTCTCCCTGTGACCGTGTGGGTTTTCTCCGGGTGCCCTGGTTTCCTCCCACATCCCAAAGACGTACAGGTTTGTAGGTTAATTGGCTTCGGTAAAAAAATTGTAAATTGTCCCCCGTGTGTAGATTAGTGTACGGGGTGATCATTGGTCGGCGCGGACTTGGTGGGCCGAAGGGCCTCTTTCTGCGCTGTATCTCTAAAGTCTAGAATCTCTAAAATCTAACCAAAGACGTGCAGGTTTGTAGATTAATTGGCTTCTGTAAATCGCCCCTAGTGTGTATGACATAGAACTGGTTGGTGTACAGGTCAGTCTGAAAAAAGGCCCTGACCCGAAACATCACCCATCCTTTTTAGAGTCATAGTCGTAGAGTGATACAGTGTGGAAACAGGCCCTTCGCCCAGCTTGCCCACACCGGCCAACAGGTCCCAGCTACATTAGTCCCACCTGCCTGTGCTTGGTCCATATCCCTCCAAACCTGTCCTATCCATGTACCTGTCGAACTGTTTCTTAAACGATGGGATAGTCCCAGCCTCAACTACCTCCTCTGGCAGCTTGTTCCATACACCCACCACTCTTTGTGTGAAAAAGTGACCCCTCAGATTCCTATTAAATCTTTTTCCCTTTACCTTGAACCTATGTCCTCTGGTCCTCGATTCGCCTACTCTGGGCAAGAGATTCTGTGCACCTACCTGATCTATTCCTCTCATGATTTTATACACCTTTATAAGATCACCCCTCATCCTCCTGCACTCCAAGGAATAAAGACCCAGCCTACTCAACCTCTCCCTATAGCTCAAACCCTCTAGTCCTGGCAACATCCTCGTAAATCTTCTCTGAACCCTTTCAAACTTGACAACATCATTCCTATAACATGGTGCCCAGAACTGAACACAATATTCTAAATGTGGTCTCACCAACGTCTTATACAACTGCAACATGACCTCCCAACTTCTATACTTTTCTCCAGAGGATGCCTGTCTTATCTGGTATAAACCAGCATCTGCAGTTCCTTTCTACTCATTTTGAAATCTATACCACCTAGATTCCCTTTGACCTTCTACAAGTGTGTGGTGGAGAAAATACTGAGTGGTTGCTTCAGGGAATGGTTCAGAAATTCAGAACCAGGGGCCACAGTCTTAGAATAAAGGGGAGGCCATTTAAAACTGAGGTGAGAAGCAACTTTTTCACCCAGAGAGTTGTGAATTTGTGGAATTCTCTGCCACAAAGGGCAGTGGAAGCCAAATCACTGGATGGATTTAAAAGAGAGTTAGATAGAGCTCTAGGGGCTAGTGGAATCAAGGGATCTGGGGAGAAGACTGCACGGGGTTATTGATTGGGGACGATCAGCCATGATCACAATGAATGACGGTGCTGGCTCGAAGGGCCGAATGGCCTCCTCCTGCACCTATTTTCTATGTTTCTATGTTTCAAATGCTCAAGAAGGAAGGAGGCTGTGGAAAGTAGTGAACATTGCGTGGCCAATCATGGACATCACCCTGGCACTGACCTCCACACCTTCAAAGGGGTCTACAGGAAGTGTCGCTTCAAGAAGGAAACCAACACAATCAAACCCCACACCACCCTGGTCATGTTCACATCTCATCGCTATCATCAGGAAGAAGGTACAGGAGCCAAAGAACAAGGTTCAAGAACAAGCTTCTTCCCATGAACCATTAGCTTCTTGAACCACCCTGAACAACCCTAACCACAATCTTACCCCAGTACCGAACCACTATGGACTTTTCTCTGCTGTGGTTGCTGAGCACGCTTTTTGCAGTGTTGTGGTGCACTTTATAAGTTCATAAGTCATAGGAGCAGAATTAGGCCATTCGGCCCATCAAGTCTACTCCACCATACAATCATGGCTGATCTACCTTTCCCTCTCAACTTCATTCCCCTGCCTTCTTCCCGTAATCTTTGACACCCTTACTAATCATGAACCTGCCTTAAAAATGCCCAATGACTTGGCCTCTCCACCCAAGTCTGTGGCAATGAATTCCATAGATTCAACCTCTCTCGCAAAACTTAGTGAAACTAATAATTTACTGCATATTTAGTGTTGTTGTGCCTGGCGGGCCTACAAATCTGCAGCAAGTAAGAATTCCATTGTTCTGCTTCATATCCGGAGCATGTAACAAATAAACACATCAGATTCTTGATTCTCTCATACTTAAGAACTAAATCGTTATTATTTCTGGCTGGTTAATTCTCGTTGAATGATTGCAACAATGGTTTTCATTAAATGCCATCTAGATGGGTTAATGAGATTCAATCTGTGGCTTCTTTTAATTAAAATGGTACTCTAATTTCTAATTAGTTGAAAAGCAGATTGTGATGCACGGCCTTATAGCACCAGAGTTGAATTGGCAAATAATGAGAGAAGGCAATAGAAACATAGAAAATAGGTGCAGGAGGAGGCCATTTGGCCCTTTGAGCCAGCACCGCCATTCATTGTGATCATGGCTGATCATCCACAATCAGTAATCCGTGCCTGTCTTCTCCCCATATCCCTTGATTCCGTTAGCCCTGAGAACTCTATCTAATTCTCTTTTAAATTCATCCAGTGAATTGGCCTCTACTGCCTTCTGTGGCAGCGAATTCCACAAATTCACAACTCTGAGTGAAAACATTTTTTTCCTCATCTAAGTATTAAATGGCTGCCCCTTTAGTCTTAGACTGTGGCCCTTGGTTCTGGACTCCCCCAACATTGGGAACATTGTTCCTGCATCGAGCTTGTCCAGGCCTTTTATAACTTTATACGTTTCTATAAGATCCCCTCTCATTCTTCAACATTACAATGAATACAAGGCCAGTCTTTCCAATCTTTCGTCATATGACAGTCCCACCATCCCGGGGATTAACTGCCTCAATAGCAAGGATGTCCTTCCTCAAATTATGAAATTCCTTTCATACCTCTGCACACAATACTCCAGATGTAGTCTCACCAGGGCCCAATACATCTGCAGAAGGACTTCTTTATTCCTATACTCAAATCCTCTTGTTATGCAGGCCAACATGCCATTAGCTTTCTTCACTGCATGCTGTGCCTGCATATTTACTTTCAGTGACTGGTGTACACGGGCACCCAGGTCTCGTTGCACTTCCCTTTTTCCTAATCTGACACCATTGAGATAATAATCTGCCTTCTTGTTCTTGCCGCCAAAGTGGATAACCTCACATTTATCTACATTATACTGCATCTGCCATGCATCTGCCCACTCACTCAACCTGTCCAAGTCAGGCCAAGCATCCTCTTCGCAGTTCACACTGCCACCCAGCTTTGTGTCATCTGCAAATTTGCTAGTGTTACTTTTAATTCCATCATCAAAATCATTAATATATATTGTGAATAGTTGCAGCCCCAGCACTGACCCTTGTGGCACTCCACTCGCCACTGCCTGCCATTCTGACAGGGACTCGTTTATTCCTACTCTTTGTTTCCATGTCTTACCTCATGCCTTCAATCTAAGCTCCATTATATCACGAACCACATATTGGTATTTTTATTTTCCGTCAAAGACTAAAACATGTAAATAGATCCTGCAGATAGAATGGAGATAATTATCCATTAAGCCCATTAAGTAGAAGGTTATGATCTCTGAGTGGCTTTACAATTCACCTAGCTAAATACGTTCAATAATATTTGATGGCCACCTTGAGTGCTAATTGAAGTGATGGCTTCCCAAAAGGGAAAGGAACCATTTAGCGCAGATGCACAATATATATTTAATTGCACAAGGCATTATTTTGTCCAAGTTTTACATATTAAATTTGTACACATTGCTCCTAACACAATAACTTGTACTCTTTTCTCATGTATAGAATACCCGGGAGATGGAAATCATAGAGTTGTGGAGTTGCTTGGCCCTTCAGTCCATTAAGTCCATGCTGACCATTTTTGCCTAGCTGCACTGATCCCATTTGCCCATATTAGATCTATGTCCTGTGTTTAGGCTGGTACTTTGTATCTTGCTCTGTACATCCAGTTCCCCTGACTCAGTAAAATGGAGTTTTGTTTTAGCAACTAGGTACAATGCACTTGCACAACAGTATCGCCTGATTTCTGGCCCAGGTATTAAAGCCTTGTCTTCATACCCTTCACCATTAGTTAAATTAGAACATAGAACAGTACAGCACAAGAACAGTTCCTTCGGCCCACGGAACAAATCAGAGAGGACCTTTGAACCACTGTGGTCTCCACCTTTCTTTGGCCATCGGTGCTGGTCCTGGTTTTTCTGCACCCTTTCATACCTCTAGTTTCCCTCTCCCCTGACGCTCCGTCTGAAGAAGGGTCTCGACACCGAAACGCCACCTGTTCCTTTTCTCCAGAGGCGCTGCTTAACCCGCTAAGTTACTTCAGCATTTTGTGTCTATCACCAATATATACCATCCAACCTAGAATTACGTGAAATTATTGATAAAAATCTGCCACCGATTTTCATTCCAGTAATACCCAGATATAGACCAAACAAATGCTTTGTGACCTTTTTGCGATGTTAGAAATACCTCGTGCCCAGTCCCACACTCGTTGGGGTTCAACTAATTCTGCTTCGGACCCACGATTCTTTCACTGACCGTTGACAAAACATGCATGTTATCAGGTCAGAGCAAGATGCCTGTCAATCCAATTAACAACACTAGACTGCTGCACAAATCAACATGCTGATTTCCTATCTAAGATTTTTGTGTCTTGCATCATTCTTTTCCTGTTTATGCTGTGATATGATCTAAATTGCATTGTTTACAGTGTACTGGGAATTTAGCCAAGAATTATAAGTCAATACAGGGAGTCATGGGCAACCAGCATTATACAGGCAGCTACACAAACTGCCAGGGTGATTCAGCGGGTCGGAGAAGTTTCCGGGGTATGTGTGGGTGTAGGGGAGGGGGGGTCAGTGGGAGGAGGTTTTGAGGATATCATATCATATCATATATATACAGCCGGAAACAGGCCCCTTCGGCCCTCCAAGTCCGTGCCGCCCAGTGATCCCCGTACATTAACACTATCCTACACCCACTAGGGACAATTTTTACATTTACCCAGCCAATTAACCTACATACCTGTACGTCTTTGGAGTGTGGGAGGAAACCGAAGATCTCGGAGAAAACCCACGCAGGTCACGGGGAGAACGTACAAACTCCTTACAGTGCAGCACCCGTAGTCAGGATCGAACCTGAGTCTCCGGCGCTGCATTCGCTGTAAAGATATCTTAGGTCGAGGAGCCAAAATGCCGACCATCCTTCTACCTCCACAGATGCTAATTTGGGCGCGCAGTGGCGCAGCGGCAGAGTTACTACCTTACAGAGCCAGAGGCCCAGGTTCGATCCTGACCATGGCTGCTGTTCGCAAGGAGTTTGCACATTCTCCCTGTGACCGCGTGGGCTTTCTCTGAGTTTCCACGCTGCTCAGGTTCCCACCCACATTCTAAAGACGTGCATGTTTGTTTACAGGTTGTTTACAGAGGCTAATTAACCTCCCAAACTGTAACGTCTATGGGATATGGGAGGAAACTGGAGTATCAAAGGGAATCGACCAGTCACAGTGCGAACATGCAAACTCCACACAGATAGCACCCGAGGTCAGGATCAAACTGAGGTCTCGGGAGCGGTGAAGCAGCTGCTCCACATGCTGCACCACTGTGCCGCCCTTGTTTAAAGTTCTGGAAATAGCAAGAGAACTCTTGTTGGCTATTCATCACGGAGTCATATAGTCATATGGCGTGGCAACCAGCCCTTCGGCCCAACTTTCCAATGTTTTGACTGAGATGCCCCATCTGCACTAGTCCCACCTGTCTGCATTTGGCCCACAGCCCTCTTAGAGTTATGTCGCACAGAATTAGACCCTTTGATCCAACTTGCCCTTGTCGGCCAATGTGCCCCATCTATACTGGTCCCACCTGCCTGCAGTTAGCCCATATCCCACCTAAACCTGTCCTATCCATGTACCTATCTAAATGTTTGTTAAAAGTTGCGATTGTACCTGCCTCAACTACCTCCTCCGGCAGATCGTTCCATTCTTGAGGCTCATTCTTAATTATGCTGGTGGCATTGCCGAGGCAGCGTGAAGTGTAGATGGAGTAATGGATGAGGTTCCTTTGCTGGACTGGAAATTCATGGACCGGGAATAAAAAGTAAAATAGACACAATATGCTGAAGTAACTCAGTGGGGCAGGCATCATCTCCGGAGAGAAGGAATGGGTGACGTTTCGGGTGACTCTTCAGAATGAGTCTGCCCCGCCAGGTTACTCCAGCATTTTGTGTCTATCTTCGGTTTAAACCAGCATCTGCAGTTCCTTCCTATGAATAAAAATGAATGTTGTCCACTTAAGCACAAGACCAGTTCGCCCATATTGCTCTGTGAGCCCATATTGCTGATGGAACGTTATAAAGAAAGGAATTGGTGACCTTGAACGTGAGGTTTGCTGCTTCCAAGAATTATGAGGAGCTCTAGTGGGAAATATATAATAGATTCCTCTCTGCATTAACCTCGATCGTGCTGCTGAGAAAAATAACAGGAACGTAATTGAATTATTAAAGCCTCAACACTTTGCATTGTCTAAATGCAGACTGTCAATGGGAAATGAAAGGATGATTAAAAAATTGCACTTTGAGGAATGATTGAGAAAGTTGGGCGATTTCCCACTGGACGTTAGAAGAATGAAGTGCGAACTGATAGAACTCTCAGTTTAGTTTAGTTTAGTTTATCATTGTCACATGTACCGTGGGACAGTGAAAAGCTTTTTCTTGTGTGCGATCCAGTCAGCGGATAGACTAGACATGATTAAAATCGAGCCATCCACAGTGTACAAATACAGCATAAAGTGAATTATGTTTAGTGCAAGATAACATCCAGTAAAGTCCAATTACAGATGGTTCAAAGGTCTCCATTGAGGTAGATGGGAGGTCAGGACTGCTCTCTAGTTGGTGAGAGGACAGTTAACAGGCCTGATAACAGCTGGGAAGAAACTGCCCCCGAATCTGGAGGTATGCGATTTCAAACTGTATCTCTTGCCTGATGGAAGAGGGGAGAAGACGGAGCGACCGGGGTGAGACTGGTCCTTGCTTATGCTGGTGGCCTTGCCGAGGCAGTGTGACAATAGACAATAGACAATAGGTGCAGGAGTAGGCCTTTCGGCCCTTCGAGTGTGAAGTGTAGATGGAGTTAATGGAAGTTAATGGAGTTGGTTTGCGTGATGGTCTGGGTCACGTCCAAAACTCTCTGAACATAACATTACGGTGAGAGGGGCAAAGTTGTAAAGAGATGTATGGGGCTTTTTAATCCAAACCAATCCTTCCACTGGATCTTAAGATCACAATTCTGCAGATAATGGCACCCAATGTTCCCAACAAGAGTTTAGAAGATCAAGCAATTATTCCACCAATCATAGTGGACCACTGCCCTCATTTTCAGTGTAGTTTAGTTTAGAGATGCAGCGCGGAAAAAGAACCTTTGGCCCACCATGTCCGCGCTGACCAGCGATCCCCGCACATTAATTCTTATCCTACACACACTAGGGACAGTTTACATTTATACCAAGCCAATTAACCTACAAACCTGTACATCTTTGGAGTGTGGGAGGAAACCGAAGATCTCGGAGAAAACCCACGCAGGTCATGGGGAGAACGTACATACACCGTACAGACAGCACCCGCTGTGAGGATTGAACCCGGGTTTCTGGTGCTGTAAGGCAGCATCTCTACTGCTGAGCCACCGTGCCATCCTTGAATGTGAATGACAACTCAGTCTGGCATCAGCCCATCATAGACCCTGAATGCATGCAGGTCGACACAAATAATTCAGGGAAAGCATTCCCCAATATATATTCCTTGGCCAACAAAGAGAAAGCACTGAAGAAGAGTCCCCTCCCGAAACTTTGTTTGTCCATTTCTTTCCTGAGAGGCAGACTGACCCGCTGCGCTCCTCCAGCACTCTGTGTTTTGTTTAGTTTAGTTTAGTTTACAGATACAGAGTGGAAACAGGCCTGTTGGCCCACTGAGTCTGCACCGACCAACGATCACCCATACACACGTTATCCTCGTTTCATATCCTACACACGAGGGGCAATTTACAGAACCCAATTGACCTGCAAACCCGCATGTCTTTGGAATGCAATGTTGGAGGAAACCGGAGCAGCCGGTGAAAAATAACGCGTTCACAGGGCAAACGTGCAAACTCCATAAAGCACCCGTAGTCAGGATCAAACCTGGGTATCTGGCTCTGTAAGGCAGTAACTCCACCACCGCGCCATTGTGCCTCTTCCAGTAAAGAGTAAAGACTAAAGCTTAAGAGTAAAGGGGTGGCACGGTGGCGCAGCGGTAGAGTCGCTGTCTTATGGCACCAGAGATCCAGGTTCGATACTGACTACAGGTGCTGCCTCTACGGCTTTTGTACGTTCCCTCTGTGACCACGTGGGTTTACTCCGGGTGCTCCAGTTTTCTCCCACACTCCAAAGACGTGCAGGTTTGTAAGTTAATTGGCTTCTGGAAATTATAAATTGTCCCTAGTGTGTAGGATAGTGCTAGGGTAATGGGGTGGTCACTGGTACTCGGTGAGACGAAGGGACTGTTTCCACCCTGTATCTCTAAAGTCTAAAGTAAAGTCTAATGTAAAATGCAGCTGATCTCATTGATGTTTGTAGAATCTCACAGTGCCAGACCACCAACATTGCAAAGCATTTCACTGGCTTTCAACCACTTTGGTACACCTGTTTGGCTTGGGCTCTTACGTAGGTCATGTAAACATCTGTTTCTGCAAAACCAGGGCGGATGTCATGAAGCTGAGAAGAGTGCAGAGAAGATTTACGCGAATATTGCCAGGACTCGAGTGCCTGAGCTATAGGGGGAGGATGACAATAGACAATAGACAATAGGTGCAGGAGTAGGCCATTCGGCCCTTCGAGCCAGCACCACCATTCAATGTGATCATGGCTGATCATTCTCAATCAGTACCCCGTTCCTGCCTTCTCCCCATACCCCCTGACTCCGCTATCCTTACGAGCTCTATCTAGCTCTCTCTTGAATGCATTTAGAGAATTGGACTCCACTGCCTTCTGAGGCAGAGAATTCCACAGTTTTACAACTCTCTGTGAAAAAGTTTTTCCTCATCTCCGTTCTAAATGGCCTACCCTTTATTCTTAAACTGTGGGCCCTGGTTCTGGACTCCCCCGACATTGGGAACATGTTTCCTGCCTCTAACGTGCCCAACCCCTTAATAATCTTATATGTTTGGGCAGGCTAGGACTTTATTCCTTGGACCCGGTGGGGCGGGGGGGTGGGGGGGGGGGGAGAGGGTACGGGGGTGGGAGGGGTGGTGCCATGAACAAAGGGGGGATCTGGCAATGGGCGGGAGGGGGAGGCTGTTGCTATGTGCATTGGTGGCCAGAAGATAGGACTGTTCGGAGCTTTTGTAACTTTGTTGGTGCCAGAAACATGACGACTCTTATGTACTGCCTAGGTTAGGTCAGCTGCATGATTTTACCTGGTTGTGTGCAAAACAAAGCATTTCACTATACTTAGGTACATGTGACAATAAAGTATAATTTTTTCATTGAATCATTGAATTAAATCATTGGAGTGCAGGAGGCTGACGGGTATAAAATCATGAGGGGAATAGGTAGAATGAATGCACAGAGTCTTTACCCATGTTGGGAAATCAAGAATCAGAGGACATAAGTTTAATGTGAGAAGGGAAAGATTTAATGGGAACCTGAGGGGGCAACTTTTTCACTCAGAGGATCATGGATACAAGGAACGAAACAAACTGCCAAAGGAGGTAGTTGAGGCAGGTACTATGACCGCATTTAAAAGATATTTGGACAGGTACGTGGAGAGGGAAGGTTTAGAGGGAAATGGGCCAAACAACAAGAACAAATGGAACTAGCTTAGATGGGGCATTTTGATCGGCATGGACAAGTTGGGACACAAGACCAGTGTCCATGCTGTATGACTCTGACTCTATCATTAAAGTAGTTTATGTGTTTGCAAGGTTTGTAGCTTCAATAAAAACAATTGATTGGTTTGAAGAATAACGAGACAATGAAGGAAACCATATGGGGTTATTGAATTTTTTAAGTTGAAAGTAACATTGACATTTGGCCACAGGAGCCAAGAAAGAGAGCCATTTAAAGGAGACATTATCTCATGGATAGTTTTATGAAGACCAGATTGCATTCAGATTATGAAGGAAACTGCATTCATCACATAACAAATAGAAGAGGCAGCCTTTAATTCCTTCAACATCTCTGAGTTCTTTAAAGTACTTATCGTCTTTTAGGCAATGCAGCTTTGAGACCAAACTTAGTTATAATTCAAATCTGTCTGAAATCTCCACTTTGAAACAGTTCTGCTGCTAAAGGAAACGAGGAGGAATTTCTTTAGTCAGAGGATGGTGAATCTGTGGAACTCATTGCCATAATAGGCTGTGGAGGCCGTCAATGGATATTTTTAAGGCGGGGTTTGACGGATTGTTGATTAGTAAGGGTGTCAAGGGTTATGGGAAAAAGGCGGGAGAATAGGAATGGGAGGGAAAGGTCGATCAGCCACGATTGAAAGGCGGAGTAGACTTGCTTGGCTGAATGGCCTAATTCTGCTCCTAGAACTTATGAACATGACTAATAAAGTGTGTGTGGATCTTCGTAACTAAAGAGAACATGCAGTTGATATATTAAAGAAGCAACCACTCATCGCCACGGAAAAGCAGCCGACAAATCGAAGACTTGTCCCACCCTGGGCCAAACATGGATAAATAGGACTGGCTTAGATGTGACAAAGATGAGTTGGGCCAAAGGGCCTATTTCCATGCTGTATGAATCTATGACTCTGCAAATCTTGCCCATTCCATCCAGGCAAGCAGGAACAAAAACCACAAGGTACTGGAGGAACTCAACGCATCAAGCAACATCTTTGGAGAGAATATATAGGAGGGAATCTGAGGAAGGTCCCAACCAGAAACGTCGTCTGTCTATTCCCTCCAGAGATGCTGCCTGACCCGCTGAGCTCCCCCAGCATCTGCAGTTCCTTGTGCCTCCAAGGATACAATCTGTAGAGGCTCAGCTTGACCAGTGGTGGACTCCTCTTATAAGCCTTTACTAATTTGTTAAGCCCTTTAATGTAAACTCCAGAGCACATTGTTAGGGAGATGCAGACAGGAATTTTACAAAAGACCTTTAATACATGGACTCAGTATTAATCAGTTGCATCCTCCGACAGGCCAACTTAAAGCTCTTGCCATAAAATGATGCAAAACTTGTGTGTTTATTTCAAATCAGAAAAGTAAATCATTTAAATGATCATGAATATTTTACAAAATATTTACAGTAGGACAATTTGTCTTCAAGGAGAATTGGATGAGAGAGAACTTAAGCCTTCTCCTGAAATTTGATATTCTCAGGCGAGATATAATGGGATGTGAGCCAACTGATTAAACAGCCATTCTTAAAGGAGTCGTGAAAGATAAAGACATTTGCAAACTCACTCAGTGTCATTATACACAAATTGGTGCTAAAAGTTCACTTTATTGCTTCAGATTAGAGGAGTTTTGAACAGGATAATTAAGTATTCCCATGTTAACATCTCACAGTCCCATTTGATGGCCTGGCTTATTACCAGAGAAGAGAACTGACTTGTCCACAATGGGGTCCATTATGGGGAGAGGTTCATATCATAAGCCATGGGAGCATGCACCATTCAACCCATCGAGGATACTCCGCAGTTCAATCATAGCTAATGTATCTTGCCCTTGGAACCCCATTCTCCCGCCTTCTCCCATAATCTTTGACACCTTTACGATTCAAGAATCTGTCAAAGGTATCACAAAATGCTGGAGTAACTTAACGGGTCAGGCAGCATCTCAGTAGAGAAGGAATGGTCTCTGAGGAAGGGTCCCGACCTGAAACGTCACCTATTCCTTCTCTCCTGAGATGCTGCCTGACCCGCTGAGTTACTCCAGCATTTTGTGATACCTTCGATTTGTACCAGCATCTGCGGTTATTTTCCTAAGAATCTGTCAATCTCCACTTTAAAAATACCAAATGACTGCCTCCACAGCCTCCTGTGGCAATGAATTCCACAGATTTGCCACCCTCAGGCGGAAGAAATTCCCCCTCATCTCCTTTCTAAAGGTACACCCAATTATTCTGAGGCTGTGCGTAAAAAAGTTATCCGTCAGGTTCCTAGTAAATCTTTCCCCTTTCACCTTAAACCTCTGTCCTCGTTCTTGATGCCCCTACTCTGGGCAAAAGATACTGTGCATTTACCTGATCTATTCCTCTGGCAGCTCATTGCAGAAACACAACACCCTCTGCATGAAAAGGGTGGCACGGTAGCGCAGCGGTAGAGTTGCTGCTTTACAGCGAATGCAGCGCCGGAGACTCAGGTTCGATCCTGACTACGGGTGCTGCACTGTAAGGAGTTTGTACGTTCTCCCCGTGACCTGCGTGGGTTTTCTCCGAGATCTTCGGTTTCCTCCCACACTCCAAAGACGTACAGGTATGTAGGTTAATTGGCTGGGTAAATGTAAAAATTGTCCCTAGTGTGTGTAGGATAGTGTTAATGTACGGGGATCGCTGGGCGGCACGGACTTGGAGGACCGAAAAGGCCTGTTTCCGGCTGTATATATATGATATGATAAAATGCTGCCCCTCGGCTCTCTTTTAAATCTTCCCCTCTTACCTTGGACCTATGCCCTCTCGCTTCAGACTGTAGCTCTTCAACATATCTATGCCTCTCATCTATATACTAAAACTCTTGTTTGTTTGTTTGTTTGATCCTGAACTCCAGCCAAAACAGTACACGATAGCGTGACGATTTTAGGCCCATCTTACTCACCGTCGTCCCTTTGGTGCTAATGGAAGAAGTTTCATTGAAATTGGTGTTATATTTTTTAAGTTATTCACATTTTAAAGTTTATAATTAACTCCTAGGGAGGGAGGGAGGGGGTGGAGGGAGGGGGGGGAGAGGGGGGAGGTGGAGGGGAGGGAGGAGGGAGGGGGATGGGAGGGGGAATGGGGGAAGGGGGAAAGAGGGGGAAGGGGGGACGGGAGGGAGAGGGGAGGGGAGGGGGGGAGGAGATGGTGCTGCACCAATGCAGGAGAGGTTTGGGCCCACTTGGTCTAGTGATTTTATAAACCTCTATAAAGTCATCCATCTGCCTCCAGCACTCCAGGGAAACAAGACCCTTCCTGTCCAGCCGTTCCTTACAACTCACACCTTTCCGGGCCCAATAACATTCTTCAAATTTTAATTTTGACACATCGCACCTCAACATCACGTGGTTCAAATTCCACTGTAATAAAATTCAATAGAAATGTAACAATACCGTTTCATCTTTCTGCTGTAACTTGGAGGAGTGAATGCCTGGGCTTTGTTTGCACTTTCCCTGTGGCCTTTGGTGACTTGCACAGTCATTTCTCTTCTAAGAATATTGAGGCTTTGATGGGCTTTCTTTGTGATTCCCTTAATGTGCTCAGCCTAGAATATATGTGCAGAGACATGCATTCCCTGAAACTTGAAGCTGTTGACTCACTCCATTGACATCCCATCGATGAAGGCAGGTTTGTCATTGCGGCCGAGGGACCCGGATTCGATCTTCATCTCAGATACCAACTGTGTGACGTTTACACATTCTCCCTAAGGTCCCACAGTTTCTTCTGGGTGCTCCCACAGCCCAAATATGTTTTGGTTGATAGATTAATCGGCCTCAATGGAGGGAGCTGTTGGGAGGGTCAGTTGGATGTTAATAAGTATGGAACAGGGTTAGCTCCAGGGAAAACGTGAGGCGCTGCGGTGGATAGGATTGCCCTGAGATTGTGTATAGACTCAATGGGCCGAATGGCCGCCTATGGTTTTCAAGACAGATAATACATCCTCCTTAATATTTTATTTTAGTTTAGAAAACAGGCCCTTCGGCCCACTGAGACCGCGCCGACCAGCTTTCACCTGAACACTCATTCTATCCTACACATGAGGGACAATTTACAGAAGCCAATTAACCGACTAACCTGCACGTCTTCAGAATATGGGAGGAAGCCGGTGCTCCCGGAGAAAACCAACACAGTCACAGCGAGAACGTGCAAACTCCGTACAGATAGCACCCTTAGTCAGGATCGAACCCAGGTCTGTGGAGTTGCAAGCAAACAACTCTACCGCTGCACCACTGTGCCTGAACCATTGAGTTACACCAGCATGTCGTGTATAGTCTTCACTCTTGACTCATAATATCTAGAATATCAACATATCCCTTCCTGATTTCACCATCATCTATATCCTTCTTTCAAAGGCCCTCATAAATTCCTCCTTGTCCAGGTTTAAATGTCCTCCTTTGTCCTAGAGTGAGTCATATAGATCATAGTCATATGGTGGGGAAAATGCGCTTTGGCCTAACTCATGCATGCCGACCAAGATGCTCCAGTTAGTCCCGCTTACCCGCATTTAGCCCATATCCCTTTCCTATCCATGAACCCTGTCCAAATATCTTTTCTCATCTTCCTCTTGTCTTCTTTTCATCTCTGGCCTTTGTCCAACCATCTGCCAATCAACCTTCCCCATCCACCACCTTACCTGTGTCCACCTATCACTTACCAGGCTTTGTCCCACACCCACCTGTCTTCCGGCTTTTAACCCCCCCCCCCCCCTTTCCCCCCCACTACAATCAGTCTGAAGAAGGGTCCCAGCCCTAAACGTCACCTATCCATGTTCTCCAGAGATGCTTCCTGACCCACTGAGTTACTCCAGCACTTTGCGTCTTCTTTGGATGGACTATGTGGGTTACAGAGCACAATGGGACATCCCGAAATGGAAGTGAAAGATAATATTACCTTTAACATGACAACGGGCAGTTGCCACCCACCCACCCTGGGGCGGCACGGTGGCGCAGCGGTAGAGTTGCTGCCTTACAGCGCCAGAGACCCGGGTTCGATACTGACTACGGGTGCAGTCCGTACAGAGTTTGTACGTTCTCGTCGTGATTTTCTCCAGGTGCTCTGGTTTCCTCCCACACTCCAAAGACATGCGGGTTTGAAGGTTAATTGGGTTGGTAAAAACTGTAAATCGTCCCTAGTGTGTTGGATAGTGCTTGTGTATGTGACTCGCTGGCCGGTGCCCAAGGGCCTGTTTCCGCGCTCTAAGCTAAAAAACTAAACTAAAACCAAGTAACTCCAGCAAACTGGCACAGTGGGTTCAGTGGGTTTGCCTGCCAAGCATCAGAGGCCCTGACAACTGATAGTCTTGTTCCCTGATAGATGTTGTCATCTCCATGCTATTCAGTTGATCCTTATAGCTTCCACGACAGCTGCTATCATCTTCCAACCTTCCCCCCCCCCCCCCTCTGGATTTGGCCATGGGAAACTAAAGGCTCCATCAATCTCATTTCAGCGCAAATAAACTAGCTAAACAGAACCCAACCATGCATGAAAACAAGGAGGGGGAAAGAGCAGCAGACCTTAAAGTTATTTGCATTTCCCTCCACACAGAAATTTACTGTCGGCATTGACCTTATATTGGGCTCTTGATAATTCTAAGCTTGGCAGTGCGACCAAAACCTTGTTAAATAGTGTCGGCTTAATAAAGCCAGCCAATTTGTTCTTGTCACACAGAATTTAGCCTTCTATTTCTGTTTGGAATTCAGACCACTTAAAACTTGCCTTGCAGAGGTGATAGTTCATAACGTGCGTAGCATGTAACTACATACTGTGATGCTTCCCAACGCAACTGGTCAATATCATTCTGCAGGGTCCATGTAAGTTTAGCTTTCTAATTATGGTTTTTAGTTTAGTTTAGTTTAGAGATACAGTGTGGAAACAAGCCCTCTTGTCCACTGAATCCAAGCCGACCGGCAATGACCCCGTATATTGGTTCTATCCTACACACTATTGACTTCAATTTGCAGAAGTCAATTAACCTACAAACCCAGATGTCTTTGGAACGTGGGAGGAAACCGGGGCACCCAGATATGTTTATATAAATATATATTTTTTGTTATTTATAATGGTGCTTAGAGGGAACTGTGTTTACATATCTGTTGTGCTGCTTCAAGCAAGAATTTCATTGCTCTGTTTCGGGACATATGGCTATAAAACACTCTTGCCACCTGACTCATTGATTATTGATCAGGGTGGCACAGTGGCACAGTGGCACAGTGGGAGAGTCGCTGTCTTATAGCACCAGAGACCCGGATTCGATCCTAACTACGGGTGCTATCTGTACAGAGTTTGTATGTTCTCCTTGTGAGCGTGTGCGTTTTCTACGGGTGCTGTAGTGCCCATTAGTCAGCATGGACTTGATGGGCTGAATGGTTGTTTCCTTGTTGTGTGATACTACATTTACTATGTGTACATATCTGTTGTGCAGCTGCAAGTAAGAATTTCATTGTTCCATTTCAAGACATATGACAATAAAACACTCTTGCCTCTTGACTCTTTGTTCATACTATTGCCTCTATTTGTATTTTTACTGCAATAATCCCCACAAGAACTAAATAGGCTTTATTCTCGATTGTATTGACCTCCTTGATTCCATTATACCGCAGGGATTCTGCCTGATGTTTCGACACTGTTATATTGTACACCAAGCTTGGAGTGTAGTTACCGTGAAACTCATGGGAGCAGTGTCACTGGTTGGCAGCAAAAATGTTCATCTGTGCGAGAGCGAAGGTTTCAGCTGGTCTGAGAATCTGAACAATGTAAATGGAGGGATGGCAGTCAGTGTAACAAGAGCCCAGTGAACACTGCCCACCCAGTCCATCGCGGGTACTGACCTCCCCACCATCGAAGGGATCGACAGGAGTCGCTAACTCAAAACGTCAGCCAGCATCATCAAAGGCCCACACCACCCTGGCCAAGCTCTCATTTCACCCCTGCTATCAGGAAGAAGGTTCAAGAGCAGCTTCTTCCCTACAACCATCAGGCGATTAAACACTGCAACCTCCAATTAAGCTCTGAACTGCATAGATTTGTGGGCATTAATTTTGCCTTTGCACTGTTATTTTTATTATATATAGACTTTAGACTAGAGATACAGTTGGTCCGGCTTCCTCCCACATTCCAAAGATGTCCAGGTTTGTAGGTTAATTGGTTTCTGTACATTGTAAACTGTCCGTAGTGTGTAGGATAGTGCTAGTGTATGGGGTGATCGCTGGTCAGCATGGACTCGGTGGTGAGACTGATACTTGATTATGCTGCCGGTGGACTTGCTGAGGCAGCATGAGGGGTATTGATGTTTCCATGCTTTTGATTCCATCTCCTCTCAACCACAAATAAGTTACCCTATAATCCATACTTGTTCCTGTTATAAAGGGCAGAGTGGATTGTAGGTGGCAGAGACCAGCTTTTTGGTTGAACAAGGACATCAGCCAACCATTCATAGGTTCATAGATTCATCAGCCTGAAGAAGGGTCTCGATCCGAAACATCACCCATTCCTTCTCTCCTGAGATGCTGCCTGACCCGCTGAATTACTCCAGGTTTTTGTGATACCTTCGATTTGTACCAGCATCTGCAGTTATTTTCCTACACCATTCATAGATTGATGTATTGTGTGGGGGAGTTGATATCTGCTTAAGGAAATGGTCAGATATGGAAACAAAGAGCATTATTTATCAAACAGGGAACCAATGCATGCCATTGGGAATGTGGAACTTGCGATATAGGAAGGGCAGGTTTCATTTTCAATAATTTGGTGAAAATCCATCAATTATCAGGGTTTAGTTTAGTTTAGTTTAGTTTAGTTTAGTTTAGTTTAGTTTAGTTTAGTTTAGTTTAGTTTAGTTTAGTTTAGTTTAGTTTAGAGATATAGCGTAGAAGCAGGCTTTTCGGCCCATCGAGTCCACGCCGACCAGCAAACCCTGTCCACTAGTTCCACACACTAGGGACAATTCACAGAAGCCAATGAACCTCTGCACATCTTTAGAATGTGGGAGGTAACCAGAGTACCCAGAGGAAACCCACGGTGAGAATGAATAAACTCCGTACAAACAGTACCCATAGTCAGGATTGAACCCGGTTCTGTGGCACTATAAGGCAGCAACTCTACCACTGCATCACTATGCTGCACCTTATTATTCATTTCGATTTCACATTCTACTCCTGTAGTGTTTTGTACTCACAACCAAACCATTTCCTTACCAATACCTGGTTGCTTTCTTAAATCCACCGTTCGGAATGGACGGGTTGGGCAGAACGGCCTGTTTCCATGCTATATGTAATGGATTTATAACCTTAGACTTGGAGGTTCACTGCATCATGCAAGTGGGCTTTGCTCAGACATGAACCTTGTAGTGTGATGTCATTCAACCAAGGAGTTTATTACTATTGCCCTCAAGATTTTAGACTTTAGAGATACAGCACGGAAACAGGCTCTTCAGCCCACCAAGCCCACCCCGTACAATAACACTATCCTACACACACGAAGGACAATTTTTACCGAAGGAATGTGGGAGGAAACCGATCCACCTGGAGGAAATCCATGCGGTCACAGGGAAAACGTGCGAACTCCGTACAAACAGCATTTGTAGTCAGGAATGAATCCGGGTCTCTGGCGCCATAAGACAGCAACTCTTCTGCTGCACCACTGTGTCACTCTTGACCATCAAATGACGGAAGAAGGATTGCGATATTACAGGAAAGTGATGGAAACTGTGTCCAATTCTTAAGCACTCTTGCTCTGACCTACTCTTGATGCAGAAGCTCGAACTTACCACAAAGCAGAGACTGGAAAGGTGCAGAGAAGATTTACGAGGATGTTGCCAGGACCCAACGACCTGACCTCAGGATAGGTCTTTATTCCTTGGAGCACAAGAGATTGAGGAGTGAGGAGAACAGATAGGGTGAATGCAAAGTCTTTTACTCAGAGTCATAGAATCAAGAACCAGGACATAGGTTTAAGGTGAGAGGGGCAAGATTCAATGCAAATCTGAAGGGCAACTTCTTCACTCAGAGGGTTGTGAGTGTATGGAATGCGCTACCGGAGGAGGTAGTTGAGGCAGGGACTATAACGACATTTTAAAGGCACTTGGACAGGTACATGGATAGGAAATGTTTCGAGGAACATGGGTAAAATCCAGGCAAATGGGATTTGCTTAAATGGGTCATCTTGGTGGGCAAAGACGAGGTGGGCCGAATCATACATGTTTCCATTGTATGATTCTATGATTGACTTCTAACATCATTCTGGTTTAATACTTTTATCTCTAAAGGTGTAGCAGTATTATGTTGAGGTTTAGGTTTTGGTTTAGTATTGTCTTGCGTACCGACATGCTTTTGCTTGCATGCGATCCAAACTAATCAGGAAATGCTAGACATGAAAACATCCAAACCAAACCCAAGCACAACAAGTAGAGTGAAGAGAAGGACACTAGAGTGTAGAATATAGATTCTCAGTATTATAGAGGAATGGTTCTGGAGAAAAAGTCCAATGTCCGCAATGAGGTAGGTTGGAGAAATGGGACTGTACCTTGGCTTATGGAAGGACCATTCATAAGTCTGATAATAGAGGAGAAGATGCTGTTTCTAAGTCACATGGAAACCCGTCAACTTTTTATGGTTTAGTTTAGTTTAGTTTAGTTTAGTTTAGAGATACAGCATGAAAACAGGCCCTTCAGCCCACCGAGTCCACGCCGACTAGCGATCCCCACACACTAACACTATCCTGCACACTCAAGGGACAATTTTATAATTTTTCAGAAGCCAATTAACCTACAACCTGCACGCCTTTGGAGTATGGGAGGAACCCGGAGCACCCGGAGTAAACCCATGCAGGTCACGGGGAGAACGTACAAACTCCACACAGACAGCAGGATCGAACCAGGGTCTCTGCGCTACAAGGGAGCAACTTTACCCCTGTGCCACCCCTGCTCTGCGGTTCGATATCGCAGCTGATCTCCCAACCCAGATTCAATTTCCTGCCCCCTCACTATGCCCTATCTACCCTTGATGTCCTGAATTACCCGTTATGTCGGATAACAGTGGGTGTTTTGTGTGGGTTCATCAGACCGGGCTACTGACCGTCTTCACAATGTTCAAAGCTAAAGCACTTGCATTGTCCTGGATTTTCCTCGTGAATTAGCTGCTGCAGAAAGTGTTGTTTCACCAGCAGAATGTTAAACAGTGAGAACACAGAATCCATTTGTCAGCAACAGTTTGGAGCAGCACAGTTGATTTATTGTGCCACCCAAATGATCCAGAATGCAAATGTTACTGGATAATTGGACAGATACCGCTATAAAACCAAAGCTATAAAACCAAGTTACTATAGGATTTCTGAAAACACTGCTCTCTGAATATTTTGCCACCATATTTGCAGAGTGAAAGAATCATCCAGCAGGTAAGCAGGCCCTTCAGGCCGTTGGGTCCATACTCACCATCAACCACCAATCCCAATATATTTTCCACACAGTCAAGAGTCAAGACCAGTCGAGGACTCTTGGACGCGCCAAGGTCCAGTCTCAAATCCCAGTCACTCCCTCTTCTCCCCTCTCCCATCAGACAAGTGGTATAAAAGTGTGAAAATGCACACCTCCAGATTCAGGGACAGTTTCTTCCCAGCTGTTATCAGGCAACTGAACCATCTTATCACCAACAACTAGAGAGCAGTCCTGAGCTACCATCTACCTCATTGGAGCCCCTTAAACAGACTTTACTGGACTTGATCTTCCATTAAACGTTATTCCCATTAACCTGTATCTGTACACTGTGGATGGCTTGATTGCAATCATGTATCGTCTGGTTAGCTCACAATAAAAGCATTTCACTGTACCTCGGTGCACACGACCATAAACTAAACTAAACTAAATAAACAAAACTAAATTAAACTTAACTTAACTAAACTAAACTAAAGAGTGTTTGTAATAGGCTCCGATAACAGAACAATGAAATCTTTACTTGCTGCAGCATAACAGGTCTATAAACACAATACACGATGATATCACATAATAAACAACAAAAAAAATCAATACATTAATAACCACAATTATCCTGCAACAAAGCTCTAGTTCTTAGTGCAACCAAAAACAGTCCATTGTTCATAGTTTAGTTAGTTTTTTGTAAGTATCTTACATGCATTTTGTGAGTCACTTGATGAGCATTTGACGGCACTGATTTAGATTTTCTTTTAGATTTAGAGATACAGCGCGGAAACAGGCCCTTCGGCCCACCGGGTCCGTGCCTACCAGCGATCCCCGCACATTAACACTATCTTACACACACTAGGGACAATTTTTTACACTTGCCCAGCCAATTAACCTACATACCTCTAGGTCTTTGGAGTGTGGGAGGAAACCGAAGATCTCGGAGAAAGCCCACGCAGGTCACGGGGAGAACGTACAAACTCCGTACAGACAGCGCCCGTAGTCAGGAAGGAACCTGAGTCTCCGACGCTGCATTCGCTGTAAGGCAGCAACTCTACCGCTGCGCCACCGTGCCGCCACTGGGTTTGGACTGGCTGGAGTTTAGAAGGACGAGGGGGGACCTCATTGAAATTTACCGAATTGTGAAAGGCCTGGATAGAGTAGATGTGGAGAGTTTGTTTCCACTAGTGGGAGAGTCTGGGACCATAGGGCACAGCCTCAGAATAAAAGGATGTAACTTTAGAAAGGGGAAGCGGAGGAATTTCTTCAGCCAGAGGGCGGTGAATCTGTGGAATTCATTGGCACAGACGGCTGTGGAGGCCAAGTCAATGGATATCCTTAAGGCAGAGTGACAGATTCTTGATTAGTACGGGTGTCAGTGGTTATGGGGAGAAGGCAGGAGAATGGGGTTGAGAGGGAAAGATAGATCAGCCATGACTGAATGGCGGAATAGATGCTGGGCCAAATGGCCTAATGCTGCTCCTCGAACTTATGAACATATGAACTATGCGGGATCTATGGATGGTTTCTGTACACTTGCTTATCGGGGATGTGCTTGGGTATGGCAATACTCCACTGGACTGTTTGTAAGATGATAATTTCACTGTGCGTCTACACAGTGCGGCATACGTGACAATAAAAACACCATTGAACCACCATTGGTAATGTTCAAATGTACTTGCCTGGATGAGTGGAGCTACAAATCAAACGATTTGTCATTTTGTCATGGGCACAAATACAGTGAGATACAGGCACAATAAAATTGTGTTTGCAGCAACATTGGTTAGAGTTTTCAAAAGGTGTTTGGATTGGCATGAAAGAGACTGAGTTGTCGGATGGGGAGGGGAGGGGGTTTTGAAAAGACAAAGAGGATAGATGGAAACGGAGAGGATGAGACGGAGCTTCTTCCCACAGGCCATCAGGACTGTCAACTTTTATAACCCCAGAGACTAAATTTTTGTCGACACTAATAGTAACTTATTAACTTTATTTATATGCTGTAACTGTAATTATTTTTGTGCACAACCCGCAGGCATTGCCACTTTCATTTCACTGCACATCGTGTATGTGTATGTGACAAATAAATTTGACTTGACTGACTTGACTTGAAGTGCGCTGCTTGAAGACCTTTCGGCCCATCGAGTCCACGCCGACCATGAATCACCCATTCACACTAGTTCTATGTTATACCATATTCGGTTCCGACAAGATGGCGCCCAAGCCAGGCGACTCTCTGCATGTTGGTCCCAGAAGTGGTTCTGTTATCATTCATTACAATCGCGCCACTCTTTTAAATCTTTACTTCAACAGCAGCATTCCTTATGAAATGTTATTCCCTTTAACCTGTATCTGCCCACCATGGGCGGCTTGATTGTAATCATCCATAGTCTTTCCACTGACTCGATTACATGCAACAAAAAAGCTTTTCAAAAAAGTCACTCCCTACACACAAGATGCAATTTTACAGAGGTCCAATTGACCTACAAACCCGCAGGTCTTTGGGATGTGGGAGAAAACCGGAGCACCCAGAGGAAATCCATGCAGTCACAGGGAAAACGTGCAAACTCCACACAGAGATCGAACCCAGGTCTCTGGCACTGTGAGGAATCAGCTTTACTAGCTGCGCCATTGTGTCGCACTTCTTCACAACATCAGGAGATATTTGATTATATTTATTCCCCAATGTTCAAGCTTCCTGTTTTGCTCAACATTTGCGCTTTTACCCAAAATGGCGGCACGGCCATAGCAGCTGCGACTTACCTGCGGTCCATTTGTCTTTGTGTTTTTGTTGTTTTTTTGTCTTAATTGTAGTTGTGATGTCGTGTTTTTGTGTTTGTGTATGTGGGGGGGAGGGGGGGAACTGTAAAATTGTAAATATGTGTCCCTTCCGAACGGAGACCCGACCTTTGTTTTCTGGGTGGTGTCTCCGTTCCTGCTGCGGCCTACCATCGGCCCAACTCCTGGAGCTGTCGGCCTCCAGGGCTCCGGTTCGCAGAGCCCGCGGACCGGACTTACCATCAGCGGAGCCGGCCGTCTTCGGAGGCTACGGGAGCAGCTGCGACTCACCTTAGGCTCGGGCCGCGTGGATGCCGACATCAGGAGCTCCGGCAGCGGCAGCGTGTTCGCCCGCCCCGGATCGCGGGGCTTGGGTCGTGGACATTTCACCATCCGGCGCGGCCTAAGATAGGCCGCGGGATATTTCTCTGCTAGGCGGGGGCTTCAATGTCGGGAGCCACGACCGCTCCGACGTGCAGCAACAGCGGCAGCAGCAGCGTGTTCGCCCGCCCCGGATCGGACTTATCATCGGCGGAGCCGGCCGTCTTCGGAGGCTGCGGGAGTGGCTGCGACTCGCCTTAGGCTCGGCCCGCTGCGGACCGTCCGGCGTGGCCTGCAACCACAACAACCTGACCGCGGGAGAGGACAGCAGGAGAAGGGAAAAGACATTGTGGCCTTCCATCACAGTGAGGAGAGGACTGGAGGAGACTCACTGTGATGGATGTTTTCTTGATGGATGTTTCTTTTGTGTGTTTTGGGGGTTGTGTAATTTTAATGCCTATTTTGATGCTTTTGTTGTTGGACTGTGGGTGACTGAATTTCGTCCAATTTGGATGACAATAAAGCTATCTTGAATCTTGAATCTTGAATCTTTATCACTGTTTCAAGCTCTAAATCAGTCAGACAGCAAACATGCAGGAGTATTGTGGCATTGAAGAACAGTGAGAGATGCATGATATTGAGAGCGATTGGGCTTGTATACACTGGAATTTAGAAGGATGAGGGGGGATCTTATTGAAACATATAAGATAATTAGGGGATTGGACACATTAGAAGCAGATAACATGTTCCCAATGTTGGGGGAGTCCAGAACAAGGGGCCACAGTTTAAGAATAAGGGGTAGGCCATTTAGAACGGAGATGAGGAAGAACTTTTTCAGTCAGAGGGTGGTGAAGTTGTGGAATTCTCTGCCTCAGAAGGCAGTGGAGGCCAGTTCGTTGGATGCTTTCAAGAGAGAGCTGGATAGAGCTCTTAAGGATAGCGGAGTGAGGGGATATGGGGAGAAGGCAGGAACGGGGTACTGATTGAGAGTGATCAGCCATGATCGCATTGAATGGCGGTGCTGGCTCGAAGGGCTGAATGGCCTACTCCTGCACCTATTGTCTATTGTCTATTGTCTATTGTCTCTCAAGAATTCAATATGTTCCCATTACTGTAATTGTACTGCTTTGTCAGGGAATAGTTTGTGAGTTGAAGCTTTCATCTCACTATCTCAAGCTCGAAAGCACTGTCTTGCCAATCCTTCTGTGCTAAGGAGAAAGAGTTAAGTGTGAAAGATCATATTTGCAGTTGAGATCAGTTTATCTTGGCATTGTGTTCAGCACAGATATCGTGGACCAAAGGACTTGTTCCTGTGCTGTACTGTTCTAGATTTTATGTTCTATGTTCGATCTTCAAGCGACAATGGCCCCAAGCTCTGGATTGTATCCCTGAACCTTCCTGCATCCCTTCCTTCTTTGAAGATGTCTCTTAAAGCCTACATCCTTAAAAAATCAATTGATCTACACCCCTGACAAATAGCTTGGTGTTAGATTTCATTTGTTCGTGCTCCTCAGAATTGCTTTGGGAGATTTTGCAAGGCAAAAGGAACTGGAAAAATGAGGGTGCGAATAATGGTCTCGACACGAAACGTCGCATATCCATGTTCTCCAGAGATGCTGCCTGGTCTGCTGAGTTACTCCAGCACTTTGTGTCCTTATGTGTATTAACCAGCATCTGCAGTTCCTTGTTTTTAATTAAAATATGTTGCTCCTTTGAAAATTAATCCTCTTTAGAAAGTCATCAATTAAAATGTTTACAGCATCTTAATGGTCTTGGCCTTAACATAGCTTTCCGAAAGAAAAATTATGTTAGCACAAGGATACCAACATTTATTGAAGATACAAGGAACTGAAGATGCTGGAATCTTGTGTAGAACACAAAGTGCTGAATCCGTGAAGGGCGTGAATCCGTGAGGTATCTCTCTCTGTCTCTCTGACAATCGCTCTCTGGCTGTTTAAGATAATAGTTTTCCTTCCTTGTAGAATAAGCACTGTAGTTATAGCTTAGTTTATTGTCACGTGTACCGATGTACAGTGAAAAGCATTTGTTGCGTGCTCTCCAGCCATGATAGACTGGAAGATTTTCGGGGAGGATTTCACGCCATAGGGCAGCTTTGTATATGAATATAAGCCCTTACGTGTGTTAATAGTCAAGTACCGCTGATTTCCTTGTCGACATTGAGTTGGGCGTGAGACAAATTCAGTTTAGTGAAGACTCGTGCTCTGCTAAGTCCTGCGTACAGATCTTGCGAGGTTGGCAACGGATATTGTTTGTCGTCAACAGCTTGGTTGATTGTGACTTTGTAGTCACCGCATAGTCGAACAGTTTTGTCGACCTTGGGTACGGCCAAAATTGGCGTTGGTCTGCTCTGGTCTGTCTTCACGAGTACTCGGTTCTGCTCCAACCTGTCGAGTTCCTCCTCCACTTGTTGCTTTAGCGCATATGGTACAGGTCTTGGTCGACAATACACAGGTATCACATCTTGCTTAAGTCGAATGGGAGCAGACCCGTTATTCCTGTGTAATTGTCGGCAAATATTTCTGCATGTTTGCTTATGACATTTTCAAGATGTGATTTGGACAAATCGACGCTGAAAATGTTCTTCCAGTCTAACTTTATTGTACTCAGCCAATCCTTTCCGAAGGAGGGTTGGTTTATTTCTGTAGCTGGCTACTATGATGGGCAGTGTTACTGACTGACCATTATGATGAACTTTACAGTTCATTTGTCAGCATATCTCCAAAACTTTGCCCGAGTAGGTTCTCAGCTTACCTTACTCTCAGACAATGGGAATTTTGTTTCGTACAGGTCTTTGCTCATGACCAAACAATCTGCTGCCGTGTCAATACACATATCAATGAACTGTTCATTAATCAATAGTTTAGTTGGAAAGTCCTTGCCTTGGCTGGTTGTAGGCTCATCGATGTCGGTTGCATAAATGGTGTACAACCCAAGTTCATTTCCATCTGGGTTTATTTCCAAGTTGTGAACTCCTTTCTGGTGTTGTTGCTTGTTTCCCGCAGGTTGTTTGTTTCCTGCTTTAAGCTTGGTCTGACA
Source organism: Rhinoraja longicauda (assembly GCF_053455715.1). NCBI lineage: Eukaryota > Metazoa > Chordata > Chondrichthyes > Rajiformes > Arhynchobatidae > Rhinoraja > Rhinoraja longicauda. The sequence continues at coordinate 20,382,781 of NC_135965.1, forward strand.
TGCTGAGGCGATATGGCCTTTCTTCTGGCAGTTAAAGCACTTGGCCATTTTGAACTGACAAAATTGGGATGAGTGATACCGTTGCAACGATAACAACTGGCTGAACTCAGCTCCCCGCCATTCTTTGGTTTTGGTTTAGCGCTTTTTGGTTTGGCCACTGTTTCGTGACTGTAAACGGCCACTGCAGTCTGTTGTGGATGAAACTCGCGAGCATTCTTTGATGCTATCTCCATTGTGGTAGCAATCTTGCATGCTTTCTCGAATGTAAGATCTGGAGTGTTCATGAGTTTGGACTGAATTCATTCATCCACTAGACCACAAACAAATCTGTCGCGTAGTGCGCGTTCGAGAAAGGTTGCAAAGTTACAGTGCAAAGTTAGTTTTTCAAGGCAACAATGTACTCGCTGATTGTCTCATTCTGCTTCTGGTTTCTAGTGCCGAATTTATAGCTTTCTGCAATTTGGGTTTGGGTTGAAATGCTCCTCCAACTTCTTCATCATGTCATGTCTTTTGCCTTTATGGGCGTAAGGAGATTCACGAGTGTGCCGTACACTTCAGGCCTGATCTCCGTGAGCTGAAAAGCTTTCATGTATTCGCGAATGGCCTTATTGGTTGCAATCACTGCCTCTCCTTCACCGCTAGTCTCCATTATGTTGTTTGCCGTGAGGAACATGTTCGCTCTTTCCATATAGGAGTTGAACGGCTCTCTACTTCTGTCGAAAGTGCCAAGGTTTCTGACGTAGCCCGTGGATGCCGCCATCTTGTCCCTCTCTTTTTGTTAAAAAAAGGACGAGGATAGTCCGTTCAAAAACCCCGATTTCCTGTCTGTTCTCATGTAGCAATTCAACTAAAACTTAGCTGTACAAAGGCTATACTAGCTTGAGGAACTCGACACGAGAAAAAAACCAGTCTCAAATCCTATACAATCCCATCCTCGTTGCCAATTTTGTTATATTCCGGACGGCAGAATGAAGATCTAAACTCACACATTAGTTGCCGGTATCGCATTCGTTTTATTACCCAGCATTCCCTGCTTATATTAAACACCAGTTCATTAACATAAACATGAATATGTATGAATACATTACACCAATCATGATGTCAAGTTTAATTAATCTCATCTCCTACACATGATCCGTAATCCTCCATTCCCTGCATATCCAAGTGCCCATCTAAAAGCCTCTTAAACGCCACTATCGTATCTGCCTCCACCACCACCCCTGGCAGCACGTTCTGAGCACCCACCACGCGCTGTGTATAAAACTTGCTCTGCACATCTCCTTTCCCTCTTTCACCTTAAAGCAATGACCTCTGGTCTTAAACATCTCCACCTTGGGAAAAAAAAATTCTGACTCACATAATTTGTATATATTCTATCAGGTCTTGTCTCAAAATCCGATGCCCCAGAGAAAATAATCCATTTCGGTCCAATTTCTCCTTTTCTAACGAATATATGTCTGATCTGCTCAGCAATTTCATATAGGACATCCTCTTTGCCTCAGGAATTAGGTGTGTGACCACTGAATCACTCATTTAGGATTACGTTTGGGTTTACTATAATCACGTGTACCGAAGTACAGTGAAAAGACTTGTGTTGCATTCAATCAAATCAAATAATGCTATCATAAATACAATCAAGCCAAACTCAAGTACATTCGCTAGAATGGAGTGATGTTTATGTTTAGTGAAACAGCATGGAAACAGGCTCTTTGGCCCATCAAGTCTGCACTGACCAGCGATCACTCGAGACAATTTCCAGGAGCCAACTAACCTACAAACCTAAGAAGGAGTAACTCAACTGGTCAAGCAGCATCTCTGGAGAAAAAGGGTTGGTGACATTTCGGGCCGAGACCCTTCTTGAAAAAGAAACGTCACCTATCCTTTTTCTCCATAGGTGCTGCCTGACCCATTAAGTTATTCCATCAATTTGTGTCTGTCTTTGGCATAAACCAGCATGTGCAATACTTTGTTTCTGCAACCTACAAACCTGCATGTCTTTGGGACATGGGAGGAAGCCGGAGCACCCAGAGAAAACCTACGCGGTCACATAGAGAACATACAAATTTGTACAGACAGCACCTTTAGTCAGGATCGAACCCAGGTCTCTGGCGCAGTAAGGCAGCAACTCTACCGCTGTGCCACTGTGCCACCCAGATATACAGAGTGTAGATTATAGTTCTTAAAACAGTAGTGCACAATTCCATGGACAAAGTCCAATGACTGTAATGGGGTGGAGGAGAAGAGGACAATACCCGAGCTTATGGAAGAAAACACCTAATTTTCTGCTTGGGCTGTTTACAACATGAACACTGTATTCTCCAAAGTTCCAAAGTCTATATTAAGTTTTTTTAAAAGGATGAAAAAAATAATAATTCTGCACTCGATGATCAAAATTTAGACTTTGGTCTTTAGAAACAGTGCAAAAACAGGCTATTCAGCCCACCGAGTCCGCGCCGACCAGTGATATCCCCACAAGCTAGCACTATCCTACACACTAGGGACAATTTACAATTTTACAAAAGCTAATTGTCCTACAAACACGCATGTCTTTGGAGTGGTGGGTGGAAACCGGAGCACCCGGAGAAAACACACGTGGTCACTGGGAGAACATACCAACTCAGGACAGACATCACCCATGGTCAGAATCGAGCCCAGGCCTTTGGCGCTGTCAGGAACAAACCCTGCTGTTGTGCCATTATGCCATCCCACAAACTGCACTCAGTAAAATTATTTATAAAGGATAACACTAATCCATCCGTTTCAGCAACCTTTAACAACAGTCAGCAAAATCTTATCACATTGGCCGAAGGGCATTAAGCAATGATGCTGCCACTGACTAATGCTGCATGCTTTCAATCTTAGTCCGGTTTGAGGAAATGAGAATCATTCATATATTTGGAATGGCCCACCCTATATTCCGTAACCAACGAGTTACTTTTGAAACAGTCATTGTTGACATTTAAACTGAAGCAGAATCTGATTCCTGCAAATGTTAGACTTTAGAGATACAGCACGGAAACAAGCCCTTAGGCTTATTATGTCCGTGCCGACCGGCGATCACCCGGTACACAAGCACTATCTTACACACCTGGGACAATTTACAATTTTTACAGAAGCCAATTAACCTACAAACCTGTACGCCTTTGGAGTGTGGGGGGAGACCGGAGCTCCTGGAAAAAAACCCATACGGTCACAGGGAGAACGTACTAACTCTGTACAGACAGCACCTGTAGTCAGGATTGAGTCAACGAGGATCGCTGGCACTATAAGACAGCAGCTCTACCACTGCGCCGCGGTGCCGACTTAATGAAAAAGAGAAAAGTAAGAACCTAGAACATTGAACAGTAGAGCACAGATATTGGTGTACTATTATTGAATAAGGCTAGTTTAGTTGAGTTTATTATCATGTGCACAACTAGGGTGATGTACAGGTGCAATGAAAATCTTGTTTGCAGCAGCATCACAGGCATGTAGACTCAGATGATACGCAGAAACATGAATTATGCATAAATAACGCTGACATTTTTAAACAGAGGGTGGTGGGTATATGGAACAAACTGCCAGAGGAAGTAGTTGAGGCAGGTACTGTAATAATGCATTGCAGCACAGTGATGCTGTGGTGGAGTTGCTGCCTCATAGCGCCAGAGTCCCGTGTTCGATACTGACTCTGGGTGCTGTCTGTGGGGAGTTTGCACCTGTGATTGCATGGGTTTTCTCCAAGTGCTCCGTTTTCTTCCCACACTCCAAAGGCATCTGTAAATTGTAAATTGGCCCTTCTGTGTCGGATAGTGCTAGTGTACGGGGTAATTGCTGGTCGACGCGGAACAGTGAGCTGAAGGGCCAGTTTCCTTGCTGTATCTCTCAAGACCAAACAACATTTAATAGACATTTGGACAGATACATGAATAGGAAAAGTTTAGAGGCCTATGGACCAAACGTGGGTACATGGGGCTAGTTTGAACGAGATGGAGGAGTTGGGCCGAAGGGCCTGGTTCCGTGCGGTATGACCCTATGATTATATTCTGCAAGAAAACACTACAAAAACCAAGGCATTAGTGTCCTTATCTGATTAAATACAATGTGCTTTTTTTTTTTAACAATCAATAGAGTTAGAAATGTGCATGTGAAATAACTCTTAAGAGTTCCTTGGCTTTAATGTGTGTTGAGAAATTATGTTTCCCAACTTTATAAAGCAACGTCCTCAGGTGTCACTGCTGAGGTATTTGGATTTAGTGCATGCAACCATGTTAGTTGCCTTCCAAAGAAAGCCATACCACCCACAGTCACTGCAACAGACATAATTATCAGGCTGCGTTGCTGCAATACCATGTAATCAGGAACAGAGGAATGGAAGATGGCATACACTATGATGCAGAGAAACATTTTAGACTTTAGACTGGAGATTCTGCACGGAAACAGGTCCCTCGACCCACAGAATCTGTGCCGACCAGCTATCACCCCATACACTAGCACTATCCTACATACTAGGGAGAGTTTACAATTTTACCGAAGCCACTTAACCTACTAACCTGCATGTCTTTAGAGTGTGGGAGGAAACTGGAGCACCCAGTCCACACAGACCACACAGTCACAGGGAGAACATGCAAACTCCACACAGACAGCACCCACAGTCAGGATTGAACCTGGGTCTCTAGCGCTATAAGACAGCAACTCCACCGCTGCGCCATTGCGCCGCTCTACAGGTGACGTGGTCATCTATAACCCAATGTCCAATTTGTGTTTTATCATGACTACTCTGCTCAGACACCACATAGCAACCTGCGTCCAGGCACGGCCCAAAGACCAGGCACGGCCCAAAGACCAGGCACGGCCCAAAGACCAGGCACGGCCCAAACACCAAGCACGGCCCAAAGACCAGGCATGGAGCAAAGAACAGGCACAGCCCAAAGACCAGGCACGGCCCAAAGACCAGGCACGGCCCAAACACCAAGCACGGCCCAAATACCAGGCATGGAGCAAAGAACAGGCACAGCCCAAAGACTAGGCACGGCCCAAAGACCAGGCACGGCCCAAAGACCAGACACGGCCCAAAGACCAGGCACGGCCCAAAGACCAGGCATGGCCCAAAGACCAGGCATGGAGCAAAGAACAGGCACAGCCCAAAGACCAGGCACGGCCCAAAGACCAGGCAAGGCCCAAAGACCAGACACGGCCCAAAGCCCAGGCATGGCCCAAAGACCAGGCATGGCCCAAACACCAGGCACGGCCCAAAGACCAGGCATGGAGCAAAGAACAGGCACAGCCCAAAGACCAGGCACGGCCCAAAGACCAGGCACGGACCAAACACCAGGCACGACCCAAAGACCAGGCACGACCCAAAGACCAGGCACGGCCCAAAGACCAGGCACGGCCCAAAGACCAGGCACGACCCAAAGACCAGGCATGGAGCAAAGAACAGGCACAGCCCAAAGACCAGGCACGGCCCAAAGACCAGGCAATGCCCAAACACCAGGCACGGACCAAAGCCCAGGCATGGCCCAAAGACCAGACACGGCCCAAAGACCAGGCACGGCCCAAAGACCAGGCACGGCCCAAACACCAGGCACGGCCCAAAGACCAGACACGGCCCAAAGACCAGACACGGCCCAAAGACCAGGCACGGCCCAAACACCAGGCACGGCCCAAAGACCAGGCACGGCCCAAAGACCAGGCACGGCCCAAACACCAGGCACGGCCCAAAGACCAGGCACGGCCCAAACACCAGGCACGACCCAAAGACAAGGCACGGCCCAAAGACCAGGCACGGCCCAAAGACAAGGCACGGCCTAAAGACCAGGCATAGCCCAAAGACCAGGCATGACCCAAAGACCAGGCACGGCCCAAAGACCAGGCAAGGCCCAAAGACCAGACACGGCCCAAAGCCCAGGCATGGCCCAAAGACCAGGCATGGCCCAAACACCAGGCACGGCCCAAAGACCAGGCAATGCCCAAACACCAGGCACGGACCAAAGCCCAGGCATGGCCCAAAGACCAGACACGGCCCAAAGACCAGGCACGGCCCAAAGACCAGGCACGGCCCAAAGACCAGGCACGGCCCAAAGACCAGGCACGGCCCAAACACCAGGCACGACCCAAAGACAAGGCACGGCCCAAAGACCAGGCACGGCCCAAAGACAAGGCACGGCCTAAAGACCAGGCATAGCCCAAAGACCAGGCATGACCCAAAGACCAGGCACAGCCCAAAGACCAGGTATGGCCCAAAGACCAGGCACGGCCCAAAGACCAGACACGGCCCAAAGACCAGACACGGCCCAAACACCAGGCATGGCCCAAAGACCAGGTATGGCCCAAAGACCAGGTATGGCCCAAAGACCAGGCACGACCCAAAGACCAGGCACGGCCCAAAGACCAGGCACGGCCCAAAGACCAGACAAGGCCCAAACACCAGGCATGGCCCAAAGACCAGGTATGGCCCAAAGACCAGGCACGACCCAAAGACCAGGCACGGCCTAAACACCAGGCACGGCCCAAAGACCAGGCACGGCCCAAAGACCAGGCAATGCCCAAACACCAGGCACGGACCAAAGCCCAGGCATGGCCCAAAGACCAGACACGGCCCAAAGACCAGGCACGGCCCAAAGACCAGGCACGGCCCAAACGCCAGGCACAGCCCAAAGACCAGACACGGCCCAAAGACCAGGCACGGCCCAAAGACCAGACACGGCCCAAAGACCAGACACGGCCCAAACACCAGGCATGGCCCAAAGACCAGGTATGGCCCAAAGACCAGGCACGGCCCAAAGACCAGACACGGCCCAAAGACCAGGCAGGACCCAAAGACCAGACACGGCCCAAAGACCAGACACGGCCCAAACACCAGGCATGGCCCAAAGACCAGGTATGGCCCAAAGACCAGGTAAGGCCCAAAGACCAGGCACGACCCAAAGACCAGGCACGGCCCAAAGACCAGGCACGGCCCAAAAACCAGACACGGCCCAAACACCAGGCATGGCCCAAAGACCAGGTATGGCCCAAAGACCAGGTAAGGCCCAAAGACCAGGCACGACCCAAAGACCAGGCACGGCCCAAAGACCAGGCACGGCCCAAAGACCAGACACGGCCCAAAGACCAGGCACGACCCAAAGACCAGGCATGGAGCAAAGAACAGGCACAGCCCAAAGACCAGGCACGGCCCAAAGACCAGGCAATGCCCAAACACCAGGTACGGACCAAAGCCCAGACATGGCCCAAAGACCAGACACGGCCCAAAGACCAGGCACGGCCCAAAGACCAGGCACGGCCCAAACACCAGGCACGGCCCAAAGACCAGACACGGCCCAAAGACCAGACACGGCCCAAAGACCAGGCACGGCCCAAAGACCAGGCACGGCCCAAACACCAGGCACGGCCCAAACACCAGGCACGACCCAAAGACAAGGCACGGCCCAAAGACCAGGCACGGCCCAAAGACAAGGCACGGCCTAAAGACCAGGCATAGCCCAAAGACCAGGCAAGACCCAAAGACCAGGCACGGCCCAAAGACCAGGCAAGGCCCAAAGACCAGACACGGCCCAAAGCCCAGGCATGGCCCAAAGACCAGGCATGGCCCAAACACCAGGCACGGCCCAAAGACCAGGCATGGAGCAAAGAACAGGCACAGCCCAAAGACCAGGCACGGCCCAAAGACCAGGCACGGACCAAACACCAGGCACGGCCCAAAGACCAGGCAAGGCCCAAAGACCAGGCACGACCCAAAGACCAGGCACGGCCCAAAGACCAGGCACAGCCCAAAGACCAGGCACGACCCAAAGACCAGGCATGGAGCAAAGAACAGGCACAGCCCAAAGACCAGGCACGGCCCAAAGACCAGGCAATGCCCAAACACCAGGCACGGACCAAAGCCCAGGCAAGGCCCAAAGACCAGACACGGCCCAAAGACCAGGCACGGCCCAAAGACCAGGCACGGCCCAAAGACCAGGCACGGCCCAAAGACCAGGCACGGCCCAAACACCAGGCACGACCCAAAGACAAGGCACGGCCCAAAGACCAGGCACGGCCCAAAGACAAGGCACGGCCTAAAGACCAGGCATAGCCCAAAGACCAGGTATGACCCAAAGACCAGGCACAGCCCAAAGACCAGGTATGGCCCAAAGACCAGGCACGGCCCAAAGACCAGACACGGCCCAAAGACCAGACACGGCCCAAACACCAGGCATGGCCCAAAGACCAGGTATGGCCCAAAGACCAGGTATGGCCCAAAGACCAGGCATGACCCAAAGACCAGGCACGGCCCAAAGACCAGGCACGGCCCAAAGACCAGACACGGCCCAAACACCAGGCATGGCCCAAAGACCAGGTACGGCCCAAAGACCAGGCACGACCCAAAGACCAGGCACGGCCTAAACACCAGGCACGGCCCAAAGACCAGGCACGGCCCAAAGACCAGGCAATGCCCAAACACCAGGCACGGACCAAAGCCCAGGCATGGCCCAAAGACCAGACACGGCCCAAAGACCAGGCACGGCCCAAAGACCAGGCACGGCCCAAACACCAGGCACAGCCCAAAGACCAGACACGGCCCAAAGACCAGGCACGGCCCAAAGACCAGACACGGCCCAAAGACCAGACACGGCCCAAAGACCAGGCACGGCCCAAAGACCAGGCACGGACCAAACACCAGGCACGGCCCAAAGACCAGGCAAGGCCCAAAGACCAGGCACGACCCAAAGACCAGGCACGGCCCAAAGACCAGGCACAGCCCAAAGACCAGGCACGACCCAAAGACCAGGCATGGAGCAAAGAACAGGCACAGCCCAAAGACCAGGCACGGCCCAAAGACCAGGCAATGCCCAAACACCAGGCACGGACCAAAGCCCAGGCAAGGCCCAAAGACCAGACACGGCCCAAAGACCAGGCACGGCCCAAAGACCAGGCACGGCCCAAAGACCAGGCACGGCCCAAAGACCAGGCACGGCCCAAACACCAGGCACGACCCAAAGACAAGGCACGGCCCAAAGACCAGGCACGGCCCAAAGACAAGGCACGGCCTAAAGACCAGGCATAGCCCAAAGACCAGGTATGACCCAAAGACCAGGCACAGCCCAAAGACCAGGTATGGCCCAAAGACCAGGCACGGCCCAAAGACCAGACACGGCCCAAAGACCAGACACGGCCCAAACACCAGGCATGGCCCAAAGACCAGGTATGGCCCAAAGACCAGGTATGGCCCAAAGACCAGGCATGACCCAAAGACCAGGCACGGCCCAAAGACCAGGCACGGCCCAAAGACCAGACACGGCCCAAACACCAGGCATGGCCCAAAGACCAGGTATGGCCCAAAGACCAGGCACGACCCAAAGACCAGGCACGGCCTAAACACCAGGCACGGCCCAAAGACCAGGCACGGCCCAAAGACCAGGCAATGCCCAAACACCAGGCACGGACCAAAGCCCAGGCATGGCCCAAAGACCAGACACGGCCCAAAGACCAGGCACGGCCCAAAGACCAGGCACGGCCCAAACACCAGGCACAGCCCAAAGACCAGACACGGCCCAAAGACCAGGCACGGCCCAAAGACCAGACACGGCCCAAAGACCAGACACGGCCCAAACACCAGGCATGGCCCAAAGACCAGGTATGGCCCAAAGACCAGGCACGGCCCAAAGACCAGACACGGCCCAAAGACCAGGCAGGACCCAAAGACCAGACACGGCCCAAAGACCAGACACGGCCCAAACACCAGGCATGGCCCAAAGACCAGGTATGGCCCAAAGACCAGGTAAGGCCCAAAGACCAGGCACGACCCAAAGACCAGGCACGGCCCAAAGACCAGGCACGGCCCAAAGACCAGACACGGCCCAAACACCAGGCATGGCCCAAAGACCAGGTATGGCCCAAAGACCAGGCACGACCCAAAGACCAGGCACGGCCTAAACACCAGGCACGGCCCAAAGACCAGGCACGGCCCAAAGACCAGGCAATGCCCAAACACCAGGCACGGACCAAAGCCCAGGCATGGCCCAAAGACCAGACACGGCCCAAAGACCAGGCACGGCCCAAAGACCAGGCACGGCCCAAACACCAGGCACGACCCAAAGACAAGGCACGGCCCAAAGACCAGGCACGGCCCAAAGACCAGGCATGACCCAAAGACCAGGCACGGCCCAAAGACCAGGCACGGCCCAAAGACCAGGCACGGCCCAAACACCAGGCACGACCCAAAGACAAGGCACGGCCCAAAGACCAGGCACGGCCCAAAGACCAGGCATGTCCCAAAGACCAGGCACGGCCCAAAGACCAGGCACGTCCCAAAGACCAGGCACGGCCCAAAGACCAGGCACGGCCCAAAGACCAGGCACGGCCCAAAGACCAGGCACGGCCCAAAGACCAGGCACGGCCCAAAGACAAGGCACGGCCTAAAGACCAGGCATAGCCCAAAGACCAGGCATGACCCAAAGACCAGGCACGGCCCAAAGACCAGGCATGGCCCAAACACCAGGCACGGCCCAAAGACCAGGCATGGAGCAAAGAACAGGCACAGCCCAAAGACCAGGCACGGCGCAAAGACCAGGCAATGCCCAAACACCAGGCACGGACCAAAGCCCAGGCATGGCCCAAAGACCAGACACGGCCCAAAGACCAGGCACGGCCCAAAGACCAGGCACGGCCCAAACACCAGGCACGGCCCAAAGACCAGACACGGCCCAAAGACCAGACACGGCCCAAAGACCAGGCACGGCCCAAAGACCAGGCATGGCCCAAACACCAGGCACGGCCCAAAGACCAGGCACGGCCCAAACACCAGGCACGACCCAAAGACAAGGCACTGCCCAAAGACCAGGCACGGCCCAAAGACAAGGCACGGCCTAAAGACCAGGCACGGCCCAAAGACCAGGCATGACCCAAAGACCAGGCACAGCCCAAAGACCAGGTATGGCCCAAAGACCAGGCACGGCCCAAAGACCAGACACGGCCCAAAGACCAGGCATGACCCAAAGACCAGACACGGCCCAAAGACCAGACACGGCCCAAACACCAGGCATGGCCCAAAGACCAGGTATGGCCCAAAGACCAGGCACGACCCAAAGACAAGGCACGGCCCAAAGACCAGGCACGGCCCAAAGACAAGGCACGGCCTAAAGACCAGGCATAGCCCAAAGACCAGGCATGACCCAAAGACCAGGCACGGCCCAAAGACCAGGCATGGAGCAAAGACCAGGCACAGCCCAAAGACCAGGCACGGCCCAAAGACCAGGCATGACCCAAAGACCAGACACGGCCCAAAGACCAGACACGGCCCAAACACCAGGCATGGCCCAAAGACCAGGTATGGCCCAAAGACCAGGTAGGGCCCAAAGACCAGGCACGACCCAAAGACCAGGCACGGCCCAAAGACCAGACACGGCCCAAACACCAGGCATGGCCCAAAGACCAGGCACGACCCAAAGACCAGGCACGGCCCAAAGACCAGGCACGGCCCAAAGACCAGGCACGACCCAAAGACCAGGCATGGAGCAAAGAACAGGCACAGCCCAAAGACCAGGCACGGCCCAAAGACCAGGCAATGCCCAAACACCAGGCACGGACCAAAGCCCAGGCATGGCCCAAAGACCAGACACGGCCCAAAGACCAGGCACGGCCCAAAGACCAGGCACGGCCCAAACACCAGGCACGGCCCAAAGACCAGACACGGCCCAAAGACCAGGCACGGCCCAAAGACCAGGCATGGCCCAAACACCAGGCACGGCCCAAAGACCAGGCACGGCCCAAACACCAGGCACGACCCAAAGACAAGGCACGGCCCAAAGACCAGGCACGGCCCAAAGACAAGGCACGGCCTAAAGACCAGGCATAGCCCAAAGACCAGGCATGACCCAAAGACCAGGCACAGCCCAAAGACCAGGTATGGCCCAAAACCAGGCACGGCCCAAAGACGAGACACGGCCCAAAGACCAGGCATGACCCAAAGACCAGACACGGCCCAAAGACCAGACACGGCCCAAACACCAGGCATGGCCCAAAGACCAGGTATGGCCCAAAGACCAGGCACGACCCAAAGACAAGGCACGGCCCAAAGACCAGGCACAGCCCAAAGACAAGGCACGGCCTAAAGACCAGGCATAGCCCAAAGACCAGGCATGACCCAAAGACCAGGCACGGCCCAAAGACCAGGCATGGAGCAAAGAACAGGCACAGTCCAAAGACGAGGCACGGCCCAAAGACCAGGCATGGCCCAAAGACCAGGCATGAACCAAAGACCAGACACGGCCCAAAGACCAGACACGGCCCAAACACCAGGCATGGCCCAAAGACCAGGTATGGCCCAAAGACCAGGTAGGGCCCAAAGACCAGGCACGACCCAAAGACCAGGCACGGCCCAAAGACCAGGCACGGCCCAAAGACCAGACACGGCCCAAACGCCAGGCATGGCCCAAAGACCAGGTATGGCCCAAAGACCAGGCACGACCCAAAGACCAGGCACGGCCTAAACACCAGGCATGGCCCAAAGACCAGGCACGGCCCAAAGACCAGGCACGGCCTAAACACCAGGCACGGCCCAAACACCAGGCACGGCCCAAAGACCAGGCACGGCCCAAAGACCAGGCACAGCCCAAAGACCAGGCACGGCCCAAAGACAAGGCACGGCCTAAAGACCAGGCATAGCCCAAAGACCAGGCATGACCCAAAGACCAGGCACGGCCCAAAGACCAGGTACGGCCCAAAGACCAGGCACGACCCAAAGACCAGGCACGGACCAAAGCCCAGGCATGACCCAAAGACCAGGCACGGACCAAAGACCAGGCACGGACCAAAGCCCAGGCATGGCCCAAAGACCTACGTTGTAGAATGGAAGTGAGATCAAGAGTCAAGAGTTGAGAGTTGTCATATGTTCTGAAGCAGAAAATCAAAATTATTCCTTGCAGCAGCACAACAGATATGCAAATATAGTACTCTGTAAACACCATAATATACAAACCACAAAGTGTACACAACTTTTCTGTTAATTATTGTGATTTTTCCAGAGTACTATATTTGCATATCTGCAAGTAAGAATTTTGATGTTCTGCTTCAGGACATCTGACAACTCTTAACTCGTGACCTCACTTGTAATATATATGTGTGGTAGAAATATATCATACCATACATACTATATCATACCATACTTACATAGATATCTATAAATATCTATATGCACAAGGCAAAAAGAAAACAATGCTCCCATGATCATGTAGCCGATGTGGAGGGTGTAGTGTTTAATAGCATGATGGTCATCGGAAAGAAGTTGCTCTTGACTGAGGTGCTCTACTGCTGAGCCACTGTGCAGTCATTGGTCTTTCCCCCTCTATATTTTCTTCACACTCCTTTTCTTTCTCACTCTTTTTCCCTTTTCCTTTCTTGTTCTCTTTTATCCTCTTGCTGCCATCCTCCCTCTTCTCTCTCTATCCTCTTTCTCTCTCTCCCACTTTCACTCTCCTCCCCGCTTCTCTCCTCTTTCTCATCCCTCTTTCTTTCCCCTCTCCCTCTCTCCCAGTTCCTTCTCTTTCCTCTCTCTCTCTTTCCCTCTCATCCACTCTCCTCTTTCTCCTGTAGAAACAAGGACATGCAGGTGCTGGTTTAACAAGGAAAGACACAGGAAGTGCTGGAGGAACTCAGCAGGTCAGGCAGCAACCTTGGAGAACATGGATAGGCAACGTTTCGGGTCAGACTCATCAAAATAAAGGATCAAGGAACTGCGGTGCTGAGTCTGAAGAAGGGTCCTGACCCAAAACATCATCTATCCATGTTCTCCAGGGATACTGCCTGACCCACTGAGTTACTCCAGCACTTTTTTAGTGACTCTCCACTTCTCTCCTTCTCTTTCCTTCCTTTCTCTCTCTTTTTTAACCTTCCCTTCTTCACATTCTCTTTTCTTTTCAGCTTCCTTCAATAAACAATAGACAATAGGTGCAGCAGGAGGCCATTCGGCCCTTCGAGCCAGCACCACCATTCAATGTGATCATGGCTGATCATTCTCAATCAGTACCCCGTTCCTGCCTTCTCCCCAAACCCCCTGACTCCGCTATCCTTAAGAGCTCTATCCAGCTCTCTCTTGAATGCATTCAGAGAATTGGCCCCCACTGCCATCTGAGGCAGAGAATTCCACAGATTCACAACTCTCTGACTGAAAAAGTTTTTCCTCATCTCAGTTCTAAATGGCCTACCCCTTATTCTTAAACTGTGGTCCCTTGTTCCTCTATTTCTCTATTTCTTTTACTTTCTCACCCTGTCTCTCCAAGGAGTCAATATAAGACCCTGTCTTCCTGTGATGGGTAGGATCCACTGAGGGGTAGGATTTACTGAGCCCTTGTCTACCTCGTGTAAAAGGGGGCTCTATGGGTGCCTAAGCTGCCTGCCCTTGAACCACCCATAACGAGAGAGAGGGAGGGGAGGGGGAAGAGTGGGAAAGAAAGAAAGAAAGAGAGAGGGAGAGAGCGTATGTGCGAGAGAGAGAAAGGAGGGGGTGAGAGTCGAAAGCAGGAACTGCAACTGGTTAACTGCTCCGAGCTCCGACCCAGTTTCACAATCGCACACTGGGACAGCGTGTGAGATGAAATCTGATGCAGAGGCACTAATGTCACTCTGGAGAGAGAGAGAGAGAGAGGGGGAAAATACTGTGGGAGAGTTTGTTCATTGCCACGCCTGTGAGTGACGACGCGCCCACCGCACGGAATTGCACGGTGAGTGAACACACGCTGTGAGCTGGGTGAAAACAACACAGGTTCTCAGGCAGAAACAAAAAGGCGCTGTGTGACTTTGAATGGAAGCTGATCAACAAGGAAGGAAGCAGCCAGATCTCACTAAATCCCTCCAATTACCCCCCGCTGGATCTAATTCCATGTGACTCCTGCCGTGGCACCTCTGGTAGGGAACTGGAAAGTCAGCAGCAGTATGTGGAACAGGGGGGGGGGGGGGGGGCTTGGTCTTCCCAGAGAGGACTTCTGTGTCTATTTGTTTTGGAATAACTTTGAGGCGGACGATCCTTGTGCACGTTTGGTATCTCGCAGCGTGCGGTTATTTCTCTCCTGGTGAAAGTCCTCTTCACTGGCATTGGACTTCGGGGGGTGGGGGGGGGGGTGACTGGGAGTATTTTGTCTGTCTGTTGAAGAAGGTAAAGGAGGGTGGTTGTCAGACTCTGCAGGTCGTAATACGCCCGGGTGTTTAGTGAATAGCATGCTTTTTTTAAAAAAAAATATCAAGAGAAAACATGCGTGTGTGGGTTGGGTAGATTGGGAGCGTCAGGCTTGAAATCATATCTCTGTTGACATGGAAGTCACCGCAGCTCTGGATAAACTGGTATTCCGGAGCTAGAACGTAGAAACAGGACTGTAATAGGAACAAGCCTTTCGGCCCACAATGATCAACATGGTGCCAAGAAACAAGAGTGTTTTATTGTCATGTGTCACGAAACGAAATAATGAAATTCTTACTTACAGCAGCACAACAGATATTCTGGGTTCTGACCCAAACATAGAAACATAGAAAATAGGTGCAGGAGTAGGCCATTCGGCCCTTCGAGCCTGCACCGCCATTCAATATGATCATGGCTGATCATCCAGCTCAGTAGCCTGTACCTGCCTTCTCTCCATACCCCCTGATCCCTTTAGCCACAAGGGCCACATCTAACTTCCTCTTAAATATAGCCAATGAACTGGCCTCAACTACCCTCTGTGGCAGAGAATTCCACAGACTCACCACTCTCTGTGTGAAGAAATGTTTTCTCATCTCGGTCCTAAAAGACTCCCCCCTTATACTTAAGCTGTGACCCCTGGTTCTGGACTCCCCCAACATCGGGAACAATCTTCCCGCATCTAGCCTCTCCAACCCCTTAAGAATTTTATATGTTTCTATAAGACCCCCCCTCAGTCTTCTAAATTCCAGCGAGTACAAGCCTAGTCTATCCAGTCTTTCTTCATATGAAAGTCCCGCCATCCCAGGGATCAATCTGGTGAACCTTCTCTGTACTCCCTCTAAGGCAAGAACGTCTTTCCTCAGATTAGGAGACCAAAACTGCACACAAACAAAAATATCATCTCTTCCTTTCTCCAGAGATGCTGCCTGACCTACTGAGTTACTCCAGCATTTTGTGTCCATCTTTGGTGTAAATCAGCATCTGCAGTTCCTTCCTATACACTCTTATTTATATATAAAACAAACAAACAAACAAACAAACACACAAATAAACAAACAATAATAGTGCAAAAGTCAAAAATAATGGCCGCAAGCCAGGATGTAGAAAGAAAGAATTGCGGAAGCTGGTTTATACCAAAGATAAACACAAAGTGCTGGAGTAACTCAGAGGGTCAGGCACCAACTCAGGTGTGATGTTTTAGATCAGGACCCATGTTCAGAACAGTTTCTGCCTGCATGTGATCCATATGCATCATTTGCCTGTATATCCATCTAAAAGCCTCTGAAGCACGACCATGGTATCTGCCTCCACCGCTGCCCCTGGCAGGACGTTCCAGGCACCCACCACCCTCTGTGCAAATGAACTTTGTCCCACACATAGTCGTAATCATAGAAGTAATCGTGAAGTCACACAGCATGGAAACAGGCCCTGCAGCCTAACTTGTTCATACTGACTAAGACACCCCATCTTCGCTAGTCCTACTTGCCCACGTTTGGCCCGTAAATCTCTAAATCCTTTCCTATCCAAGGAATCTCCTTTAAACTTTGACCCTCTCAGCTTAAAGCTGTAACAAATCCTCCATCTCTTAGCCTTTGGCCCAGCAGGTTAAATCGTCTCAAGAAGGCAGAGTTTTAGATGTAACGAGAGTTTCTGCCTCTTAAATGAAAACCAACCTCCACTACAATTAGGAACAGTTTCTTCCCCACAACCTTCAGGCTCTTAAACACTGCAGTGTTTACAACTAAACTATGTATAATGAACTGTCTTGGTTGTACAAGAGACTTTGGGCTTTTATTTTACACGAATATTGCTTTCTTCTTTTAATTATTTTTGTTTTGTTTTGTTTATTGTGTTATCTATGAGTACAGTAAACCCTCGTTATAATGGACAATGGGGGGGGGGGGAATTGTGTCCATTATTGCTGATAGTTCACAGTAACTGAGTAAAAGATTACCGAATAATAGAGTATCATTGCATAAGTAGTAGAAACAAAGAACTGCAGATGCTGGTTAATACACAAAAGGACACAAAGTGCTGGAGGAACTCAGCGGGTCAAGGCAGCCGAAATGTGCTGAAAACCAGCAGCAGCAAACCAAAGATGCAATCATGTATCGTCTTCCCACTGGCTGGCATGCAGCAAAGGCTTTTCAATGTTCCTCGGTACACATGACAATAAGCTAAATTAAACTAAATAACAGGTTTGTAAACACAATAAAATCAGTCGTTAATATAATTACCAAACAAAGAAAAAGTTCAATAAGATTAAATAAATGCATTATTATGCAAAACATACAAGGCCAAAGTTCCTAGTGCAACCCAAGATTGTTTTTGTCCATCTCCACAAGATCACTCCTCAGTTTCTGCACTCCAAGGAATAAAGAATTAGTCTGCCCAACCTCTCATCGAGTATTAGCATGGAAACGGGCCATTCGGCCCAACTTGGCCTTGCCGACCAAGATGCCCTTGTAGCTCAGGCCCTCGATCTCTGGCAATGTCTACAGAAATGTTGTATGCATTCTTTCCAGGTTATTAATGAAACAAATCAACAGATGAATGTACAATAATATATCATAGAATAGATTATCAGTAATAATAGGTAAACATGCCACAATAGTGCAAACGGAAGTACATTGTACAACCAAATCAAAGTCCATTATTGTAACTGTGTTTCCTTTATTCATTTTCTCTCGATATCAGCCTGCTGCCAAGAAATGCTGGCACATGAGGAGTAAGTCGGACATCTGTGCTTTTGGAACTATACACACGTGGACCCCGACAGTCCTTTCAGGTACCGGGACCCCGACAACCCTTTCAGGTGAGGTAGAGGTTCACTTGCACCTCCTTCAACCTCAACTACTATGTCCGTTGTTCCAGGTGTAGTCTCCTATATATCGGGGAGACCAAGCATAGAATGGGTGATCATTTCAATAGACAATAGACAATAGATGCAGGAGGAGGCCATTCGGCCCTTCGAGCCAGCACCACCATTCAATGTGATCATGGCTGATCATTCTCATTCAGTACCCCGTTCCTGCCTTCTCCCCATACCCCATGACTCCGCTATCCTTAAGAGCTCTATCTAGCTCAAATACCTTTGGAATTTCGTCGAATACCTTTGCTCAATCTGCCTTGCTCTCCCGGTTGTCAAACACTTTAACTTCTCTTCCCATTCCCTTACTGACCTTTCTGCCCTGGGCCTCCTCCACTGTCAGAGTGAGGCCAAACATAAACTGGAGGAACGGCACCTCATATTTCGTTTGGGCAGCTTACAACCCAGTGGTATGAATATTGATTTCTCTATCTTTAAGTAACCCTGCATCCTCTCTCTCTCTCCGTCCCTCCCCCACCCTAGTCATCGTACTTGTTTCACTGTCGCCCTGTTGAGTTTCACTGTGTCTATAACTCATTATCACCTACCCCACAGCCAACAATGGACCATTGTGGGTTCCTCCTTTCCTTGATCATCTTATCTTTCATATCTTTCATTCATTTGTTCTGTTTACCTTTCTTTATCTCTCGTTTTCCTTTCCCCAGACTCAGTCTGAAGAAGGGACTTGACCCTAAACGTCACCTATTCCTCTTCTACCCACTGAGTTGCTCTAGCTTTTTGTGTCTATCTTTGTGAGTTAAATGAGGTGGATTGCCCCAGTGGAAAGGTTGGGGCTGACAGTACAAACCTTGCCTTATCAATGCCTGTTCACATGGAGAATGTGTCTGAAAGATTGCCCATGCAGTTGAAATTAATTTGCATGCAGTCTGATGATATGTGGGAACTTCAATGCGCGAGTTGTGAAAGATAAAAGGAAAAGGAAAGGAATTTTATCAGTTTAATACATGCATTTTTAAGTATGATGGTTGATGTGATCAGCTGCAAAAATCAACCTTCTTTCTACTACATGAATTTGATTATACAGTGGTAGAGTTGCTGCCTTTCAGCACCTGAGACCCAGTTCGATCCTGTCTTTGGGTGCTGTCCGTACAGAATTTGTACGTTCTCCTTATGACCGCGTAGGATTTCTCAGGGTGCTCCAGTTTTCTCCCACAATCCAAAGATGTGTAGTTTGTAGGCTAAATGGCTGCTGTAAATTGTCCCTAGTGTGTAGGATGAAACTAGTGTATAGGCGATCTCTTGTCAGAGTGGGCTTGGTGGGCCGAAGGGTCAGTTTCCACAATGTATCTCTAAACTACACTAAACTAATTATTCTAATGCCTCACAATACTGCTATTGTATTTCAACCTGAATATTGTTTCTAATTAGACTACATAGATTTCCTGCTATTTCTATAACCCCCCCCTGTTGCTGCTCTGCGGGTTACGGGGAGAAGGCAGGAGAATGGGGTCGAGGCGGAAATATAGATCAGCCATGATTGAATGGCGGAGTAGACTTGATGGGCCGAATGGCCTAATTCTGCTCCTATCACTTATGAACATGAACTTATGAACTTTTATCCATGCCTTCGTTGCCTCTTCTCCAAGACTTTCTTGGCAGGTCTCTCTCAACATTCCGTGACTTTAGTGGCGCGGTGAGGGGGGGGGCCACAGTGGCACTGCAGGTTGAGCCGCTGCCTCACAGCGGCAAAGACCCAGGTTCGATCCTGGCCTCCGATGCTGTTTGTGTGGAGTTTGCATGTTCTCCCTGTGATTGCGTGCGTTTCCTCTGGGTGCTCCGGATTCCTCCCATATCCCAAAGACGTGCGGGTTTGTAGGTTAATTGACTTCTGTTAATTGCCCCGAGCGTGCAGGGAGCGGATGTGCAAGTGAGATAACATGGATGGTGTGTGAACGGGAGATGAATGGTCGGCATGGACTCAGTGGGTATAGAAACATAGGAACATAGAAAATAGGTGCAGGAGGAGGCCATTCGGCCCTTCGAGCCAGCACCGCCATTCATTGTGATCATGGCTGATCATCCACAATCAATAACCCGTGCCTGCCTTCTCCCCATATCCCTTGATTCCACTAGCCCCGAGAGCTCTATCTAACTCTCTCTTCAATCCATCCAGTGATTTGGCCTCCACTGCCCTCTGTGGCAGAGAATTCCACAAATTCACAACTCTCTGGGTGAAAAGGTTTCTTGATACCTCAGTTTTAAATGGCCTCCCCTTTATTCTAAGACTGTGGTCCCTGGTTCTGGACTCGCCCAACATTGGGAACATTTTTCCCGCATCTAGCTTGTCCAGTCCTTTTATAATTTTATATGTTTCTATAAGGTCCCCTCTCATCCTTCTAAACTCCAGTGAAGGTAGACGGGCCTGTTTCCATACAGTATCTGTCAATGAATGAATAATTCAATCAATCAGTCAACCAAAACACTATTCGCATCCTCGTACCCCTCTGGTTACCACACCTTCCCCAGCCAACAATGGGACGTTATAGGCTTCACCCATCCTGTCATCTGTTACCGGCCTATTCTCACCTCCAGTTTATTTCCCCACCTGTCCCTCCTCTCCTCTCCCCTACCCTCACACAGTCTGAAGAAGACTTCTGACCCGAAATGTCACCTGTTCCTTTTCCTTCTCTCCAGGGATGCTGCCTGACCCTCTGAGTTACTCCAGCATTTTATGTCTATCTTCGGTATAAACCGGCATCTGCAGTTCCTTCCTATACAAATCTCTTCGTCTTCTTCCGTGTCTGAAGAAGGGTCCTGACCCAAAACGTCACCTATCTCCTTTTAGGTCAGGCTCATTTGATATGAAGAGCACAACGGGTGGTTAGGGTGGGGGAGGTTTCAGAAATGGGGAGGGACCATGCCATGAAAGCCATTGATTACAAAAATGCACATTTCTTGGTGTGTCCATGCTGTACTGAGAGACTAATGTTAGCAACTAACGTCATACACAAAGGGGTTTTGGTGCAAGTTAGGTGTAAGCAGCAGAGTTTTGGTTGGATACAAGAAACTGCAGAAAGACTGCTGGTTTATACCAAAGATAAACCCAAAGTGCTGGAGTAACTCAGTGGGTCAGGCAGCATCTCTGGAGAACATGGATAGGTGACATTTGGGGTTGGGACCCTTTCTTTCAGACTGTTTGTGGTCGTGTGGCAGGGGGAAAAGAAAATTGGAAGAGAAATGGGGGCTAGACGAAGCCTGGCAAGTGATAAGTAGATACAGGTGAAGGGGGATTTAAAAGAAGATGGTTGTGGTATTTGGAAGTCCACCAGCCCAGTTCTAGGGTATGATTTCAAGGACTACAAGTGCTGTCTGTATGAAAGTTTGCATGTTCTCCCTGTGAATGCATGGGTTTTCTCCGGTGTTCCAGTTTCCTCCCACAGTCCAGGGACATACTGGTTTGTAAATTGGCTTTGGTAAAATTGTAAATTGTCCCTAGTGTGTATAGGATAGAACTAGTGTACGGGGTGATCGCTGGTTGGCACGGTCTCGATGGGCCAAAGGGCCTGTTTCCACGCTGTATCTCTCAAGTCTAAAGTCTAAACTTTCATTTCCATTTGTTTCTGTTTCGGTACTAAAGCAGTTTACGTCTGCATAAAGCAAAACGTAGATTATATTTAGGCAAGTAATATTTGTGCCCATCTCCAACAGCAGAGAATCTGTTTGGGATACCGGCATCCTCAGTTCCTTAGGTCTCCAAACAACCTTCCTTGTCGTTCAGTAGTAATAATCAAATTCACATTATTCCGATTCCCCCATTGATTGAATCGGTTTCATCATCCTTCCTGACTGCGAATACCAGACGATATGGAGTATAAATTACTATGTTACTTTAGACTTTAGAGATACAGTGCAGAATCAGGCTCACCAAATTCAGGCTAACCAGCGGTCACCCCGTTCTGTCCTCCACACTAGGAACAATTGACAGTTTTTACCAAAGCCAATTAATCAACAAACCTTCGGAATGTGGGAGTAAACCGCAGCAGGGAGAATGTACAAACTCCGTACGGACTGCACTCTTAGTCAGGATCGAACCCGAGTCCCTGGTGCTGCAGAGGGCACTGCTGCACCACTGCACCGCCCTCGATGGGCCGAACAGCCTAATTCTGCTGCTATGATTTATGAACATATGAACTCTTGAATCTCTCCTCCTTCATCAAGCTTTTGATCAGAGAGCCAGAGAGTTATACAGCACAGAAACAGGCCCTTTGGCCCAACTAATCCATGAGGACCAAGATGCCCCATCTGCGCCATTTTCCCAATTTTGGCCCATATCCCCCGAAACCTTTTTTATTCATAACACACTAACAAAATAAATAGCATCTATGCAGTAATGTATCAAGTCTATCCAGTGTTTCAAACAATGATATACTTTTGGAGGTCAGTCATTTCTGGTAGATGGGAATAGGCAGTATTTGTAACATAGTCATATCCCACACACAGCAAATGAAGGAGAAAACCTTATACTTAGTTTCTGATTATATGTGGAACGTTGGACAGGGCGCCCAAAGGATGCTCTGCTTAGTTTAGTTTAGTTTAGAGATACAGGGGTGGTGGTAGTGGTGGTGGTGGAGGCAGCTACGATAGTGGTGTTTGAGACTCTTAGGCAGGCACATGGATATGTGGGGAATGGAGGTATATGGATCACATGTGGGCAGAGGAGATTAGTTTATTGTGGTATCATTTTTCGGCATGGATTGTAGATCAAATGGCCTGTCCCCATGCTGTACACTTCTAATGCCCGATGTTCACCATCCCTCCAATATGTTTAATTCTCTGTCTAGTTTTATGTCACCATCAATTCCCCTTCTGACCTCGCCCTTTCTGGCTTCCTGCGCTGTTGCAATGATGACCAATTTCAATGGGCACATCACAGCTTGCTGTATCCAATGTTAAATACAGCAATTGCAAATAAATCGCTTTTTGGACGGAAATGTTAACTCTGTTCTACATTTTGATCGAAAGATAGCTGGAAAGGATGCAGAAAAGATAAACGAGACTGTAGCAAGGATGCAAGGGCCTGGGCTACAGGGAGAGGTTGAGCAGGCTAGGACTTTATTCCTGGGAAAGCAGGAGGATGAGGAGTGATCTTAAAGGGTATATAAAATCATGAGGGGAATAGATAGGGTCAATACACAGTCTTTTACCCAGAGTAGGGGAATTGAGAACTAGAGGTTATAGGTTTAAGGTGAGGGGGGGGGGGGAACGATTTAATAGGAACCTGAGGAGAACCTGTTTTACACAAAGGGTGGTGGGTGTGTGGAACAAGCTGCCAGATGAGATAATTGAGGCAGGGATTATCACAACATTTAAGAAAAGTTTAGACAGTTTCAGGACTAAGACAGGTTTAGAAGGTTCTGGGCCAAATGCAGGCGGATGGGACTAGTGTAGATGGGACATGTTGGTTGGCGTGGGCCAGTTGGGTCGACGGGCCTGTTTCCGCGCTGTATGACAATGACTCTATGAGATAAACATTTGCAGTGGTTGAAGAACTATCGAGTAAATGAAGATCAAGTCAGGGTCTGTCACAACCAGTTAAGTGAATAACCTCAGAATTAAAGGGCGTTCTTTTAGGGAGGAGGTGAGGAGGAATTTCTTTAGTTAGAGGGTGGTGAATCTGTGGGATTTGTTGCCACGAAAGGCTGTGGAGGCAAGGTCAATGGGTATTTTTAAGGCAGAGAGAGATTCTTGATCACTATGGGTGGCATCGGTTATGGGGAGAAGGCAGGAGAAGAAAATGAGGCTCCGACATCAAGCAATATGAAAACAAACCCAGTCTCTCCTCATAACTGAGACATTCCATCCGAGGCCAGGTCCTGGCGAATGCTCTCTGCTAATCCTGCAGTTTATTCCTCACAAGTACTCGATTTATAGATGGTCTCAGCTATCCATTCAGGGCAGGAGTCTATCTTTCAATATCCGCACATGGCCTCAAGAATTGAAATTGAGAAATAAGAATCTGCATTTCAATGCTGCAGTAAGAGATAGAAACGGCCATATGTATTTGTGCAAGGTATGGATAGGGTAGACATAGATGGGGCGGCACAGTGGCGCAGCGGTAGTGTTGCTGCATCGCAGTGCCAGACACTCCGTATCCGTACGGAGTTTGTACGTCTTCCCCATGACCGCGTCCTCTTTTCTCCGGGTGCTCCGGTTTCCTCCCACATTCCAAAGACACGCAAGTTTGTAGGTTAATTAGTTTCTGTAAATTGTCCCTAGTGTGTAGGATAGAACAGGTGTGCGGGTGATAGTTGGTCAGTAGGAACTTGGTGGGGTGAAGAGCCTGTTTCTACGCTGCGTCTCTAAAATGAACAGCGTCAGTAACTTTTTCCCAGTGTGGAAATATCTAATACCAGAGGGTATTATAAGACCAATACGACAAGGTGACAGGGGGGAAAGTTTAATGGAGATGCACGGGGCAAGTCTTTTACACAGATAGTGGTGGGGGCCTGGAACCATTGCCTGGGGTGGTGGTGGTGGCAGATACGACAGTGAGGTTTAAAAGGCTTTTAGATAGGCACATGGAAGTGCTGGGGACAGAGGGATATGGATTATGAACAGGCAGATGAGAGCAGTTTAACTTTGTGTCATGTACGGAACAGATATCGTTGGACGAAGGCCCTGGTCCTGTGCTGTAACGTTCAACGTATAAAATTTAAAGAGAACCATGGATGTGAGTCAACAGATATCCTCCCAAGCAAAAAACATAGAACATCACATCAGCTACCAGGAGAGGTAGTGGAGGCAGATGCAATGCCAATATTTAAGAAGCATTTGGACGTGACTGTTACTTCCTGAAGATGAATCAAAGTCAGGAAAGGCCTGGATTTTATGAGGTCTAACCACTGCTATAACTCAGCAACCACAGCCCAACAAAAGACCACAAGCAAGCATAGTCATAGAACTGTACAGCACGGAAGTAGGCCCTTCGACCCAACTCGTCCATTCTGACCATGATTCCTATCTATGCTAATCCACTTTGCCCACGTTAGGCCTACACTCCTTTTCTATCCAAGGACATGTTCAAAGGTCAGCTTGGAATTGATGGGCTGAAGGATCTGTTTCTCTGCTGTACTACTCTAGGTCTCTATTACAGGACATCTCAGCACATGGCGGCACAGTGGCGCAGCGGTAGAGTTGCTGCATCACACTGCCAGAGACCCGGGTTCGATCCTGACCTCAGGTACTGTCCGCACGGAGTTTGTACATTCTCTCTGCGACCATGTGGCTTTTCTCCGAATGCTCTGGTTTCCTCCCACACACCAAAGACATACATGTTTGTAGAGATGGTAGAAGTTCGAACAGACTATTGCAGGGGTGTTAATGGCAAAATAGAAAAAAATTGATAGGAACCTGAAGGGCAAAATTGACAGGAACCTGAAGGTGTTGGGTAGATGGAATGAGCTATCAGAGGAGGTAGCAAAGTGTTAGAGGGCTATGGGACATCTTGGTCGGTATGGGCAAGTTGGGTCGGAGGCCTAGTATTATATGATTCTATGAATGTACATAGGAATGCAGAGATGAGATTACATTCATACCTGCTGTGATTTTATTGAGTGACAGCAGAGGATTGGAGGGGTCAAATGACATACACTTGGTCTCGACAAAAGGAACTGCAGATGCTGGTTAATACGCAAAAGGACACAAAGTACTGGAGTAACTCAGCAGGTTCACATGAGTTCTGAGGGGCGGCACAGAAGCGCAGTGGTAGAGTTGCTGCCTTACAGCGCCAGAGACCCGGGTTCGATCCTGACTATGGACGCTGTCTGTAAGGAGTCTGTACGTTCTCCCTGTGCCAGCGTGGGTTTTCTCCAGGTGCTCCGGTTTCCTCCCACACTCCTAAGATGTACAGGTTTGTAGATTAATTGACTCTGGTAAAGATTGTGAATTGTCCCTAGCGTGTAGGATAGTGCTAGTGTAAGGGGATCGCTGGTCAGCACAGACTTGTTGGGCCGAAGGGCCTATTTCTACCCTGTATCTCTAAAGTCTAAAGTCTAAAAGCTCTATGAATGTACATAGGATTGGCAAAATGAGATTAGAATTATTCCTGCTATGATCTTATGGAGGCACAGCAGAGGATTGGAGGGGCCAAATGGTGTACTCTTGGTATAGACACAAGGAACTGCAGATGCTGGTTAATACACAAAAGGACACAAAGTACTGGAGTAACTCAGCGGGTCAGGCAGCATCTCTGAAGAACATGGACAGGTGACATTTCGGGTTAAGACTCTTCCTCATACTTTATTCCTTGGACTTTAGAAGAGTCTTGGCAAACTCTTGGTCTTGATTCATATGTTTGTTTTGTAGGGGGGATATCAGTAATTGAGGCAGTGGAATGGATGCATCGACACCATTGTATGCAGATAGGGATGGAGAATGTGTCTAAATATTTGTTGTTATTTGAGATGTTGTGTGGTCAATCGTACCTTGGTGGTGCTCATCTGATACAGAAACTGAAACTAGACACCCACACATCCATGCACAACCCTACATTCACGCACAATCCCAATCCAACACAATTATACACACACACACACACACACAATCACATTCACACTTACTGTCACACTCACACAATTGCATTCACACATGCAGATTCACCAACAACTAGAATGCACAGATTCAGAAGCATGCGTCACCCATTTAAGCCTTCCGATTCCAATTTCCTATTCAAATACCAGCGAGCATAACGCTAAGGTGAGAGGGACAAATATATATAAAATCATGAGAGGCATGGATAGGGTAGACAGTCAGAATCTTTTTCCCAGGGTAGAAATGTCAGACTAGCAGGCTCTGTTTTAAGGTGAGAGGGGCAGGGTTTAAAGGAGATATGCAGGACAACATTTTTACACAGAGGGTGGTGAGGGCCTGGAACACACTGCCAGGATTGGTGTGGTTGAAGCAGATACATTAGTGGTATTTAAAAGACTTGGATAGAGTGGATGTGGAGAGGATGTTTCCACTAGTGGGAGAGTCCAGGATGAGAGGTCATAACCTCAGAATTAAAGGGCGTTCTTTTAGGGAGGAGGTGAGGAGGAATTTCTTTAGTTAGAGGGTGGTGAATCTGTGGGATTTGTTGCCACGAAAGGCTGTGGAGGCAAGGTCAATGGGTATATTTAAGGCAGAGAGAGATTCTTGATCACTATGGGTGGCATCGGTTATGGGGAGAAGGCAGGAGAACGGTGTTAGGAGGCAGAGATGGATCAGCCATGATTGACTGGCGGAGTGGACTTGATGAATGGCCGAATTCTACTCATGACTTTTGATCTTATGGACTTTTTGATAGGCACATGGATATGGATTATGTGCGGGTCGATAAGTGATGGTCTTGGCATCATGTTCGGCACAGATATTAGGGACTGTTCTTGTCTGTATTTTTCTATGATCAGAGCTACTGAGTCAATTAAATGTATCTGATAATATTGGCAGATTATGAAATCAATGGTTGTGGCAACAGGGAAGTAGGTTAGAGCTGAGGTCAAGTCAAGGGGCAAGAGGCAAGAGATCAGCCACGATCTCAGTGCACGGTACAGCATATCCAATGGGCTGAATGGCCCACCCCTCTCTCCATTGTGAAATCCACTTGGTTGCCTTTCAGAGTTCTCATTAGTCGAGATCATGTTCTTAAAAAGAAAAGCGAGTGATTGCTAGTGTTGTGTGCCATGAACCGCAACTCTCCGGAATTAAACCCTTCTTGGTTAATGTTTCAGATGTGTCTTATCTTGATGGAACACGGGCCAAATTGTTGATACTAAATAGACGATCTTGGTTTCGACACAATGGAGGAGGTGTTAGCGAACCTTTCTGATTTGACTGGCGGCCTCAACAAAACCTGCTCCTTAAACAAGGGCTTCCAGTTTTATTATCTGCCCATCATGTACATTATCGTCTTTGTCACCGGATTCATCGGCAACAGTGTTGCCCTCTGGATGTTCATCTGTCACATGAGACCTTGGAGCAGCATCACCATCTACATGTTCAACCTGGCCCTGGCTGACCTCTTCTACGTCTTGTCCTTGCCCGTCCTAATCATCTACTACTTCAACAAAACCAATTGGATCTTCGGAGAGCTCCTGTGCAAGCTCCAGCGGTTCATCTTCCACGTCAACCTGTACGGCAGCATCCTGTTCCTGACCTGCATCAGCGTCCACAGGTACACGGGGATTGTCCACCCCATGAAGTCGCTGGGCAGGCTGAAGAAGAAGTCGGCCATCATTGTGTGCGTGTGCGTGTGGATCACCGTCTTGGCCAGCATCTCCCCCATACTTTACTTCTCCAGAACGGGGCTGAGGAGGAACAAAACCAACACCTGCTTCGACACCACGTCTAAGGAGCTCCTGAAAACCTACTTCATCTACAGCATGGGCACCACCTTCTTTGGATTCTGCATCCCCTTTGCCACCATCTTGATCTGCTACGGTTTCATAGTGAAGGCACTGATATCAAACGATATGAAGACTCCACTCCGGGGCAAGTCCGTGCGTCTGGTCATCATTGTGTTGGCCGTCTTCGCCATCTCCTACCTACCCTTCCACGTCATGAAGAACCTAAACCTTCAGTCCAGACTCTATTACCAAGGGCTAGACACTTGCGAGTGGAACAGAAGGGTCTACGCCATGTATCAAGTCACCAGAGGTCTGGCCAGCCTCAACAGTTGCGTGGACCCTATCCTGTACTTCCTGGCAGGAGATACCTTCAGGAGGAGGTTCACACACGCTGCCACTCGGTTCATGACTCGACGGAGCGAACCCTCTCTGGCGTTCAGGAGTGAAGACAGCCCACTGCAGCCCGTGTCAAATATTTCACAGAACGGAGACACTTCCTTGTAAACCTGTTGTTTATTTTGGGCAGTGAATTGTGTGACTCTGTAGATTTGGAGGTTACAGTAAAGTATTGCACTTGAGACTTAAACCTGAGCTTAAATCCAAGCCGTCGGTCTCTAGGAAACGATGATGGGTGAAATGTCCAGGAATTAAATGTTCGTGCTCGTTATCTTTACGGAAGTATTCTGCTTCAAAATTAATCTCCACTGTAAATCTTTAAACTTTAGAATTTGTACAGCGCGGAACCATACCCTTTGGCCCACTGAGTCCGTGACAACCAGCAATCACCCCTTTTATCTTGAACACTGTGTTCGGTTCATGTGGATGTAATCATGTATAGTCTTTCCGCTGACTGGATAGCGCACAACAGAAGCTTTTCACTGTATCTCGGTACACGTGACAATGAACGAAATTAAACTAAACTAAACCCCATACATTGGTTCTATTCTACATACCAGTGATACACATCTACACACACGACCCTATCTATTCCCCTCATGATCTTATACAGCCGAGATCACTCCTCAGGCTCTTGCGCTCCAAGGAACAAAGTCTTAGCCTGACTTTAGTCGGAAACACAAGTCTCCTGTGTCTCTGAAGTACATGCTCCTTGTCTCATGTACCAATATTGTCTTTAACAAAACTAAACTGCTAGCTCCTGAGCAAATGAAAGCTGCTGCAGGAATTCAGCAGGTCATATAGCATGTGTGGATGGAAATGGACAAATGCAAGTCTAAAGAAAGGTCCTGACGCAAAACATCATCTGTCCATTTCCCTCCACAGATGCTGCCTGACCTGCTGAGTTTCTCCAACAGTTTGTTTTTTGATCCAGTATTCTAACTGTGATCTGACTAGAGGGGTGGGTGTATGATTGCGGGCTTGGAGGGAGGGGACAGTGAATGGTCTGTGAAAGGTTAGCGGGAGGCAGCCTGCCAATGGACAAACTTTGAGCCTTATAGTACGACCGTAACCTTCCTGACTGTGTCAAGTCAAAAGTCTTCCCCTCTAGGGTGGCACAGTGGTGCAGCCTTAGAGTCGCTGCCTCACAGCGCCAGAGACCCGGGTTCGATCCTGACTGCGGGTGCTGTCTGTACGGAGTTTGTACGTTCCCACTGCGACCGCGTGGGTTTCCTCCGAGTGCTCCAGTTTGCTCTCACATGCCAAAGACGTGCAGGTTTGTAGGTTAATTGCTTTATGTAAAATTGTCCCCATGTGTGTAGGATAGGACTAGTGATCGCTGGTCGACACTAACAGTGGGCCAAAAGGCATGTTACCACGCTGTATCCCCAAACTAAACTAAACCTACCACAGCCTTGTGCAAACAAACAAAAGCAGGAATTGCTGGAAATACTCAGCAGGTCAGCCCACATCTGCGGGAAAAGAAAATGCGGTAATATTTCAGGTCGATGACCCATCGTCTGTCCATTCCTTGACCTTGACTCTGTTTTTCTTCCTTCAGATGCGGGCTGACCTGCTGAGTATTTCCTGCTTTTGTTTTAGATTTCCAGCATCTGCAGGTTTCATTGAAGTATTTCAAACAGGTAGGTTTTCAAGTGTCAAACACACAAATATCCCAAGAGTTACCCTGGGTGTTGTTTAAATGCCACGTGAGAAATTCCTATTGTATTGGTATATTACTGTCATGTTTACCAAGATTGCAGTGAAAAGCTTTGTTTTACGTGATATCCATCCACATCATACCATACCTGAGTATATCAGGTACAGCCAAGGAGAAAATAATCAAGAGTTCAGAACAACTACAAAGAAAGTACAGATAAAAATGTGCAAGGAGCTCAACATGGTAGGTTGGAAGATCGGAAATTCATCCTTAACATATGAGAGGTCTGTTCAAGAGCCTGATAACAGTGGGGAAGAAGCTGTTCTTTAAATCTGGTGGCACATGCTTTCAAACGTTTGTATTCATTGTGTCAGATTGTACGGTGTAGCCCCTCTGTATGTGACCGGCATGAGATTGAATCCAAGGTGCAGATGTCACTGAACCGAGGGCGGCGCAGTGGTGCAGCGGCAGAGTTGTTGCCTTACAACGGCCAGAGACCCAGGTTCACTCCTGACTGCAGGTGCCGTCTGTACGGAATTTGTACGTTCTCCCTTCAGCCCACCGCTCAGCGATCACCCCGTACACTGGCACTGTCCTATACACTAGGGACAATTTACAACTTTACCGAAGCCAATTAACCCAAAAGCCTGTCATGTCTTTGGAGCGTGGGAGGAAACTGGAGAAAATCCATGCAGTCACAGGGAGAACATACAAACTCTGTACAGACAGCACCCGTAGTCAGGATCGAACCCGGTTCTCTGGCACTGTAAGGTCTGCAACTGTGCCACCGTGCGGCCCGTTTATGGTTCATGGGGCTAGTCTTTGATATTTCCACGCTGACTGCCTACCCTATCTATGCCTCTCATCACTTTGTACACTTCTATTGTCTCCTCCTAATCTCTGATGGTTCAGAGGAAACAATCCAGTGGCTCACTCTGCCTTTATTGATAACAGCTTTGCCTTATCAGATTGCAATAAAACCACATTCAGATTTACAATGTTCGATTAATCTCAGACTGACTATTAGATCAACACCTTAGAGATCCTCAACTTCTTCACATCTCTGTCCAGAAAATGGTGAATGTAAGAGATCTCATGGATGTTAATAAAACAATGATACCCAGACTTTTATTCCCTAAATAAGTCACTGAAACATATTATTTGATCAGTATCATATCACTGTGTGTGTGACTTTGTTGTGTAACTACCATGTTTCCTACAACAATCCAGTGATAGTTCACTGGCTGTAAAGAGATTGAAATGTCTTGAAAGGTGCCCTATAAATGCAATATATTTTTTATCTGTTTCTACTTTCTCTGTCCATCCTTCCCACAGCACTGTGCAGTGACATTGCATGGATATAATTAAGGTTATAAGTAACTGTCATCCATTGGTACCAATGCGATCAAATTTGAGAAGGGAAAATAAAATTAGTATTTTTTCTTCTTGCTTGCAAAGTGTGCTGTTCTGGTTACTTCATGACAGGAAAGGTGTGGAAGTTCAAAGTAACTGCTTGGTGGAATACCTCTGATCAGACTACCGTGGAAACTCTGACCTTAAAGTGGACTTTCTCCTTCCTTCTCCCTGGAACCTCTGATGGCCTTACTAATCAAGGACACTTGGAGATTAGGAGATTGGAATTAGAAGGTTGTCAGACGTGATCCTTGTCAATGAGGGTTCAATGGCCTCACAACTTCACAACCTGAGTGAAGCATCCAATTTGGTACCTGTCAAATACTGTGGAATGATTGAAAGATTGATTCAAAATAGAATGAAAGAAACAGTGTGGAAACAGGCCCTTCGGCCCAATGGGTCCGTGCCAATCATCGCCATCTGTTTACACTAATCCTGTGTTATCTCACTTTAGCATCCATTCCCCTACACACTGGGGGCAATTTATAGGGGCAAATTAACCTGCAGACCCGCACATCTTTGGGATGTGGCAGGAAACCGGAGCACCCAGACAAAACCCACGAGGTCACAAGAAGAATGAGTGAGCTCCACACAGACAGCAGCCAAGGTCAGGATCGAACCGAGGTCTCTGGCGCTGTGAGGCAGCGGCTCTACCAGCTGCACCATTGGTGCCGGCCTTGTATCAATGCTGGACTGTCAGAAGAGCTGCCATTTAGGGGATATTGGAGGAAATTGTGTGTTTAACCGGGGTGGGCTGCACACAAAGATAATCTCGTAGAACAGTGATAAGTTTCTCAATTCTCAAATAAACCCGTTTATTCAAGGCCTTGCAGGACGGCACGGTGACGCAATGGTAGAGTTGCGGCCGTAAAGCGCAATCGGGGTTCGATCCGGACTTCAGGTGCTGTCTATACGGAGTTCGTACGTTCTCCACGTGATCGCCTGGGTTTCCTCCGAGATATTCGGTTTCCTCCCACACTCCAAAGACGTACGGGTTTGTAGGTTAATTGGCTTGGTATAAGTGTAAATTGTCCCTAATATGTGTAAGATGTGTGGGGGTCGCTGGTCGGATTGGACTCGGTGGGCCGAAGAGCCTGTTTCCGCACTGTATCTCTAAACTAAACAAAACTAAACTAAACCATAACTGTGTATACTGGGTATATGTTTGAACCCAAAGTAGTTCAGTAGCTCACAGCACCCACAGGATATTTATACTCTGGGAGTTATTCCACCTCAGAACTCTCAGTACTAACTGCAAATTTCCTCTTCATTCTCAAATGCCGTGATTGACTGGAATTGAATGGCCATTTTATATTGGAATGGCCTTTACATTGAAAGCAAGTCCTCCATCCTCCCCTCGTTGTGCTTCTAAATCGTCCAGTCTACGTAGCTCTAGAGAGGCAGGCCAATTATGCAGACGAGTGGCTACGCTTCTCTCAATGTGCCCGACTGTGCCGTCGATCAAGGTGCCATGTTGTTGCTGCATGCATGTCCGATAAATGTGTACAGCGGGTCAGGAATCACTGCATGCTTTACTCACCATGTTGTACGTTAAAAGTACTATGTGCAGTACTGTCACCTCGAGCAGTGTACCACTGAGTCCAGCAACAAAGTTGCTGTAATAAAAATGAGATAACAATCATGATATCAAGCTAATCTTATGTTGTTTGCAGTGCATTGTTTTCATGTAGACACAAGGAACTGCAGAGGCCTTTTGGCTTTAGAGATACAGTGTGGAAACAGGCTATTCGGCCCATGGAGTCCGTGCCGACCAGTGAACGCCCCGGGGCGACCAGCGGTGGGAATAGGCTCGGTCTAACTATCTTTCATCGGGCTTTACTGGACGTTCTCATGCTATTTGCTTTATCCTGTATCTGTACACTGTAGATAGCTTGATTGTAAGCATGTATGGCCTTTTCACTGACTGAATAGCACACAGCAAAAAGCTTCTCACTGTACCTCGGTATTCATAACAATAAACTGAACTAAATTCAACTAAACTCAACTAAACTCAACTAAACTAAACAAGATTAAACCATATAGATAGGTATGGTTTAAGACATATGGACCAAATGGGAGCAAATGGGAGTGGCATAGATGGAAGGCCTTGCTTGGTATGGATGAGTGCAGCTGAAGGGCCTGTTTCCCTGATGTATAACTCTATGACAATATCAAAATTCTAGGACCCTCTGAGTGAAAAATGTTCTTCCCTGAACTGTTCCCCAGTTGTTATCAGGCACTGTTACTCCCTTTATCATGTAACTCTAAACTGTGGACGGCTCGATTGTAATGATGTATAGTCTTTGCGCTGACTGGATAGCGGAACACGTGATAATGATACACTAAACTCTGAGTCCACATTCCTTGATGGCTTTGGGCTGTCGGTCCCGTTTAAAATTTACCCGGCAAAAAACAAGTCAAAATACGGATTATCTGATCATTGTCACATTGCCAGGCATGGTATCCCTCTGTGCGTAAGGTTGCAAGATTTCCTGGGTTACGACAGGAACCTCACGGCAAAAGTAATGTGGCACCAGTAGCACTTCAGAAACTGGATGCCATCTTGGACAAAGCCGGTGCCTTGGTGGGTGCTAAGTGCCTTGGGCAGCCTGGGGCTCTGGAATATGCTATAGATGCTGTTTTCTGGTGCCTCTGCTTCTGCAAGAATTTAGTTTAGAGTTACAGCGTGGAAACAGGCTCTTCGACCCACCGAGTCCACACCAACCATGATCATTCGTACACTAGTTCAATTCCACAAATTCTGAACGATTTACAGAATTGACCTACAAAACTGTACGTTTTTGGAACGTGGGAGGAAACCGGAGCACCCGGAGAAAACTGACGCAGTCACAGGGAGAACAAACAAACAAACTCCACACAGGCAGCACCCAAGGTCAGGATCGAACCCAGGTTTTAGGTGCTGTTGGGTAGCAATTCTACTGCTGCGCCATTGTGCCACCCACTTTATGCGCATAAAGGCAGAGAAGGCAGACATCGAGGATTTATCGCATTCAGCAGCTGGTAAATTTAAACAGAGTTCCCCACTGTAGTATAAAACCTCCCTTAGATATTCATAGATATTCTCATGCGGAGTAAATATTCTCATAAATACACTCATTGTCCTAAATGGATACTTGATGGTCGGCATAGACTCGATGGGCTGAAGCGCCTGTTTCCAAATTGCAAGCCTCCCATGGTGCCTAGCAACACGGAAAGAAGCCCTTTGGCCCATCGTGTCTGCGCCGACCATCAAGAAACCTCAAGGCCGGCGCAGTGGCGCAGATGGCAGACCTGCTGCGTCATGGTGCCAGAGAGCCGGATTCGATCCTGTCCTCGGGTGTTGTCTGTGTGGAGTTTGCACGATGTTCCTGTGAGTGTGGGATTCCTCAGGGTTCTGGTTTCCTCCAACATCCCAAAACCTTGCTGGTTTGTAGGTTAAATGGCATCTGTAAATTTCCCTAATGTGCAGGACGCGGATGCAAAAGTGGGATAACATAGAATTAGTGTGAATGGGTGATCGATGGTCGACATGGACTCAGTGGACCGAAGGGCCTGTTTCCACGCCGTATCTCCCTAAATAAGTCAAATTCTACCAGCAGAGAGAGAGAGAGAGAAACTGAGCCAAAACAACTAAAGGGAGACTTGCAGCAGAAATTATTCGTTGTAATGTAGGGAGAAAGAGTAAATTATCTAAAGTTGGAGAATTCAATAATGAGCTGGAGATTGAGGGGAATCCTGATTATAAAAATGATCAGAGGCATGGATAGGGTAAACAGTCAGAACCTTTTTCCCAGGTGGAAATATCAAAAACTAGAGGCTAGAGCTCAGTGGGCCGAAGGGCCTGTTTCCACACTGTATCTGTGAAACTAAATTAATCCCAAACTACTGCACTCCTTAATGTTTCCACAGAAAATGCTTAAAACATTTCCGGACGCTTAATACTAATCTTGTGTAAACAAAACCCATCGGAAAATCCTTTTAATTTTATTGGTAATTGCTCTCAGTTAAATATTCTAATCTTGTTTATCCCTTGATTGTTCATTCAATTATATTTCTGCATGATTGAGATTTATTTGAAGTGTGTATTCCATACGTATTTCATTGCTTTCTAAATTCCCAGCTGTATCATGTCTGTACGTAGTTTATGCTTTCTCCCCACGACCACGTGGTTTTCTCCGGGAACTCCAGTTTCCTCCCACACTCTAAAAACATGCAGGTTTGTAGGTTAACTGGCTTTGGTAAAAATTGTAAATTGTCCTTAGTTTGTAGGATAGTGCCAGAGTACAGGGTCAGCGAGGACCAGGTGGGCCGAAGGGCCTGTTTCCACACTGTATTTCTAAAGTCTAAAATGTAAAATCTAACATAAACATATCTCTGATGCCTGGTTTACCAATTGAATCAGTAGTTTCCTACAATTCAAAATAGGCCTTTTTGGCCAACAACATCTGTACTGAATACAATGCCAAGTTAAATTAATCTCCTCTGCCTGCACGTGATCCCTATCACTCCATTCCCTGCTTATCAATGTGCCTATCTAAAACCCTCTTAAACATCACTATCGTATCTGCCTCCACCACCGCCCCTGGCAGCACGTTCCATGCTCCCCTGTGTAAAAAAACGGCCCTGCACATCTTCTTTAAACTTTGGCCCTCTCACCGCAAGTCTGTGCCCTCTGGTCTTTGACATTTCTGCCTTGATCTAAGTTGCATGTGGATCTGATCAGATGGAACATGGTTTGGAAGCAATCAGAGCCCTCTTTCCCAGAAGCATTCTGATGTATTTAATCTCGATTGACGATTGCAACAAGTTAGACTTCATATCATTACTAAACAGGATTAAGAACAGCTGACATAGGCGGAATTATTCTAAACTCTGGACTTGCACAGCCTCGCCATTGAATACAATGACACCGTCCTATCTCCAACTAGAGAGCGGTCCTGACCTCCCATCTACCTCATTGAAGACCCTCAGTCTGAGGGTCGGACTTTGATCGGACTTTACTGGACTTTACCATGAACTATACGTTATTCCCTTTATCCTGTATCTGAACACTGTGGATACACATACAGTCTTTCCGCTGATCGGTTAGCACGCAACTAAAAGCTTTTTACTGTACCTTGGTACACGTGACAATAAACTAAATTAAACTTAACTAAATTAAACAACTAATTGAAACGATACTAAACTAAACACTAAATGGAAAGGAAAAAAAAAAATTTAATGTAAAAAACCTTTATAGTCACTACACAAAGTACAGCGAAATTAAAGGAGTCCAGATGATGCAATCACACACAGCAGACAGTATAAAGGATAAACCTTTATCCATACCAAGCTAAACCTAATCTACTGAATTAAACAAACTGACCTCTAATACAATATAGACAAAACAATTCCAATACGGTCAAGGCAGTGTACAGTGCAATCAAGACAGCAAGTTATTGCACAGCAATGAGAGCTAACATATTGCAAATGCATCGGTAGTGCCATTTATTTAATTAAATAAAAGAAATAATGTAATTAAATATAAGGTGCGGTCGGGTGTAACATGTAATAGGTTTAGCAAATGTTAAGCAATATAAGTGCAGTAGGATGTAAACATGTATTAAATTGAGGCTTATCATATCATATCATATATATACAGCCGGAAACAGGCCTTTTCGGCCCTCCAAGTCCGTGCCTCCCAGCGATCCCCGTACATTAACACTATCCTACACCCACTAGGGACAATTTTTACATTTTACCCAGCCAATTAACCTACATACCTGTACGTCTTTGGAGTGTGGGAGGAAACCGAAAATCTCGGAGAAAACCCACGCAGGTCACGGGGAGAACGTACAAACTCCTTACAGTGCAGCACCCGTAGTCAGGATCGAACCTGAGTCTCCGGCGCTGCATTCGCTGTAAAGCAGCAACTCTACCGCTGTGCTACCGTGCCGCGTTTTCTGACAAGTAACTGACAGTGTTCCGATCAGTTCCGTTCCTTCCATTCAGTTTTATGTGAGTGTCTGGCAGTGTTCAGCTCACGTATGACGCTGGGGTAGAAGCTGTTCTTGAGTCTATTAGTCCGTGATGTAATGGACCTGAACCGTCTACCAGAGGGCAGCAGTTGGAGCAGCTGATGACCAGGGTGGGAAGGATCCCTCAGGATGTTGGCTGCTCTACTGAGGCAGTGGACGGAGTAAAGTTCCTCTAGAGAGGGCAGTGGGCAACCAATGATTTTCTTTGCAGAGTTGATGACCCTCTGAAGGGCTTTCTTGTCTGCCTCTGAGCTGCTGGTGTACCTCATAGAAATACAGTACGTCAGCACACTCTCGATGGTGCAACGGTAGAAAGTCACTAGCAGCTGCTCTTGCAGGTTGTTCTTCCTGAGGATCCTCAGAAAGTAGAGCCGCTGCTGTGCCTTTTTGACTGCCGCTATGGTGTTTGTGGTCCAGGAGAACTAGGAACTTGAAGGTAGGGACCCTTTCCACACAAACCCCACTGATATGCAGTGGTGTGTAGCCCGTATTGTGT
Source organism: Rhinoraja longicauda (assembly GCF_053455715.1). Taxonomy (NCBI): domain Eukaryota; kingdom Metazoa; phylum Chordata; class Chondrichthyes; order Rajiformes; family Arhynchobatidae; genus Rhinoraja; species Rhinoraja longicauda. The sequence goes on from NC_135965.1 coordinate 20,421,105, forward strand.
CTTCGGAAGTCTATTATGAGTTCTTTTGTCTTGGAAGGATTCAGAGCCAGATTGTTTTCCGCACACCATCCTATCAGTTTTTGGACTTCATCTCTGTAGGCTGTCTCGTCATCTCCTGAGACGAGTCCAACCACAGTCGTGTCATCCGCAAACTTGATGATGGAGTTGGTAGGATGAGTGGGGGTGCAGTCATGGGTGTAGAGGGCGTAGAGAAGGGGGCTCAACACGCATCCTTGTGGGCAGCCGGTGCTGATTGTGAGAGTGGAGGATGTGTGAGGGCCTAATCTGACCATCTGGGGCCGATTGGTCAGGAAGTCCTTAATCCAGTTACAGATAGATTGGGAGAGTCCTAAATCAATTAGTTTAGAAACCAGTCTGTCCATGATGACCGTGTTAAATGCTGAACTATAATCTATGAAGAACTATAATCTATGAACAAAAAGAAGAAATTCACATTGTACAGTGTATAAATGGATGTATAGACTATTACAAATAAAGGAAATGTTTGGCATTTTATATAACTATATGGAATTGAGATGTGAAACAAATATTGCTGGAGTAACTCGGTGGGTCAGGCGGCAGCTTTGGGGGAAATGGATAGGTGTGGCTTGGGGTCAGACTGATTATAGTAGGGGAGAGAGTGCTCTTGTATAGTGATACTTGTACTGGACTGTGTACAAAAATGAATTTCACTGTACATGTGACAAATAAAGTAATGCCATACCATGCCATGCTATACCATACCATACCATACCATACCCTGCCGTACCATACCGTACCATACTATACTACACTATACTATACCATACCATGCCATGCCATACTATACCATACCGTGCCATGCCATACCACACCATACTATACCATGCCATGCCATGCTATACCATACCATGCCATACCATACCATGCCATGCCATGCCATGCCATGCCATACCATACCATACCATGCCATGCCATACCATGTCATGTCATGCCATACCATACCATACCATACCACACCATATCACCATACCATACCATGCCTTACCATGCCATACTATGCCATACTACACCACACCATACCATACCATGCCATGCCATGCCATGCCATACCATACCATACCATACCATGCCATACTATGCCGCACCATGCCATACCATACCATACCATGCCATGCCATACCACACCGCACCATACCATGCCATGCCATGCCATGCCATACCATACCATACCATACCATACCATGACATGCCATACCATGCCATACCATACCATACCATGCCAAAGCTGTAAAATAAGTAAGGATGGGACAAAGCCTGGTAGATGATAGATGGGTGAAGGTGAGGGAGGGTTTTGTTTGGCAGATGGGTGGACAAAAGCTAGATATGAAAAGGAGACAAAAGGGTGTCAGATGAGGAGATGTGTTAAGGCATAAAGGCACGTGGGGGAAGCATACAGAGTCATTGTCATACAACAGGCAACAGGCCCTTCGGCCCATCTTGTCCATGCCATTGATACTAAGCACATGTGCCTACATTTGACCCATATCCCTCCAAATGTTTCCTATCCATGTATCTTTCCAAATGTCTGTAAAATGTTGTTATTGTGCCTTTCAGACTCTCGAGATACAGTGCGGAAACAGGCCCTTCGGCTCACAGAGTCCATGCCGACCAGTGATCACCCCATACACTATCCACACACTGGGGACAATGTACGGAATCCAATCAAACTACAAACCTGTATGTCTGCGGAGTGCGGGAGGAAACCAGAGCACCCAGAGAAAATCCACAAGCTCAAAGGGAGAACATACAAACTCCGTACAGACAGCACCTGTAGTCAGGATCGCACCCAGGTCTCTGGCACTGTAAGGCAGCAACTCTGCCACTGCGACAGTGTGGTACATTAACCAAGTCCTTCGGTCGGTTTACAAAAAAAAACCATAAACTGCCGGAGTAACTCCGTGGGTCAGGCAACGTCTCTAGATACTAGCATAGGCCGTGTTTTCGTGCTTTCCGGAGGCGCCGACTGATTTGCTGAGGTACTACAGCACTTTGTGTCCCTTATTTTTAGGAGAACTAGCAGATGATAGGATGGACAGAGTGGCCTCAGTCCCAATGCATGTGCGGCGAGCTTGTCTCCCAACCAGCAGTGAGCACTGGACACCTTCCTCCACAGACCACCAAGCTCTCGCTGGTCTCTCTATAACTTGCCAGACTTTATTTTTGGACAGTGAATAAAGTCCACAAATGAGGATTGCATTTAAGCTGGTTGCTGGGCTCCAGTGTGGCATTCTTTTAATGCCTGTGTATTAAAATGTTGGGGGAAGCTGGTAATCATTATTATATATATAATTATTTGGATAATCAAGGCCTGATTAGAAACAGTCAACATGGATTTGTGCCTGGAAGGTCATGTTTGACTAATCTTCTTGAATTTTTTGAAGAGGTTACCAGGGAAATTGATAAGGGCAAGGCTGTGGATGTTGTCTATATGGACTTCAGTAAGGCATTTGACAAGGTTCCACATGGAAGGTTGATTAAGAAGGTTAAATCGTTGGGTATTAATAGTGAGGTTGCAAGATGGATTCAACAATGGCTGAATGGGAGATACCAGAGGGTAATGGTTGACAATTGTATGTCAGGTTGGAGGCCAGTGTCTAGTGGAGTGCCCCAAGGATCTGTGTTGGGTCCACTGTTGTTTGTCATTTACATTAATGATCTGGATGATGGTGTGGCAAATTGGATTAGTAAATATGCAGATGATACTAAGATAGGTGGAGTAGTTGATAGTGAGGTAGATTTTCAAAGTCTACAGAGAGACTTGGGCCTTTTGGAAGGGTGGGCTGAAAGATGGCAGATGGAGTTTAATGCTGATAAGTGTGAGGTGCTGCATTTTGGTAGGACAAATCAAAATAGGACGTACAGGGTAAATGGTAGGGAATTGAGGAATGCAGTGGAACAGAGTGATCTGGGAATAACTGTGCATTGTTCCCTGAAGGTGGAATCTCATGTGGATAGGGTGGTGAAGAAGGCGTTTGGTATGCTTGCCTTTATAAATCAGAGCATCGAGTATAGAAGTTGGGATGTAATGTTGAAATTGTACAGGGCATTGGTGAGGCCGAATCTGGAGTATGGTGTGCAGTTCTGGTCGCCAAATTATAGGAAGGATGTCGACAAAATGGAGAGGGTACAGAGGAGATTTACTAGAATGTTGCCTGGGTTTCAGCACTTAGGCTACAGAGAGAGGTTGAATAGGTTGGGTCTTTATTCTTTGGAGCGTAGAAGGTTGAGGGGGGACTTGATAGAGGTTTTTAAAATTTTGAGAGGGACGGACAGAGTTGACGTGGGTAGGCTTTTCCCTTTGAGAGTGGGGAAGATTCCAACAAGGGGACATAGCTTCAGAATTGAGGGACAAAGGTTTAGGGGTAACATGAGGGGGAACTTCTTTACTCAGAGGGTTGTGGCTGTATGGAATGGGCTTCCGGTACCAGCATCTGCAGTTATTTTCCTACACTCCTGGAGTAACTCAGCGGGTCAGGCAGCATCTTTGGAGAATATGGTCAGGTGACGTTTCGAGTCAGGACCCTCCTTCAGACCCTCCTTCAGACTCTCCGTCTGGAACTGGGCCTAGATCCAGGTGGGTTGACAGCCCCGGCCTGCAGGATTTAAACCCTAGTCTCTGGATTTACCTGCTGTCACTGTTCCTATATCCCTCCAATCCTTGTCTATTCCTGAGTCTGAATAAATGCCTCTTAAACACATTCCAGTCACTGACCACTCTTTGTGTGAAAAAGCCTCTAACTTTGCCTCCCTCTCACCTTAAACCTACACCTTCTAATATTTGGCATTTCCTTGAGAAAAAAGGTTCTAACTGTCTACACAATCTATGCCTCTCATAATTTTACAAACTTCTATCAGATCTCCCATCAGCCTCTGACATCCCAGTGAAAACAATCCAATTTAGTCCAGCATCTCCTTTTAGTTAAAATTGCCATCATGGTATGCTAGACATGGTGGGCCGAAGGGCCTGTTCCTGTGCTGTACTGTTCAATGGACTATTTTAGTAAAATTGTTACATAGAAGCAGACATACCTGGCAGCTGCTCCTTGTAAGATCACAACACACATATAAACACACATTGATACAGGGAAAACAGTATGTTCAATGTTTAACGATATACTACAAGGGGAAACTTACAGGTGTGATCATCTGTACTCCTACTTCCATGTCCTTCCCAGAATAGATGTGATCACGTGTTGTTAAAGAAACTGTGCATTTTGTAACTGGTGCACACTGCCACCACTGTAAACTTGTGATAGAGGGAATGGTATTGTTGGAGTGAACTCATTGAGGCAAGTGAAGGGTATTGAAGCCTTCACCAGGAAGGAATAATTTGGAGGCACAAGGAACTGCTGATGCTGGAATCTTGTGCAGTGTACAACAGATAGGTCAAGTACAATAGATAGGTCAAAGAGGAAGATACAGAGTACAGGATATAGTTCTCAGCATTGTAGCGCATCAGTTCCATAGACAAAGTTCAATGTCCACAATGGGGTAGAGGTGAATTGGACAGTACCTAGTTTATGGAAGGACCATTCAGAAGCCTGATCACAGACAGGAAGAAGCTGTTCCTGACTCTGGTGGTGTGCACTTTCAAACTTCTGTACTATCTTCTGGATGGGAGCAGGAAGAAGATGGAATGACCGGGTTGGGACAAGTTTCTGATTATGTTGGCTGCTTTCCCGAGACAGTATGAAGTGCAGATGGAATCTATGTTGGGGAGTCTGGTCCATGTGATGGACTGGGCTACATCTACAACTCTCTGCAATTTCTTACGGTCTTGGGCAGAGCTGTTCCCAAACCGACCCAACAGTACGGTGTATCAGTGGAAATGTTTAAATGTTTTTATGTCTTTACATGTTTCTCTTTTTGTTCTGGCCTTGCTTTGTTTCCATGCCTGCTTTCAGAATTCAAAATGTTCTCCCTGCCAACTTTGTATCTTTCTTCAGCTAGGAATTAGCGAGGCTATGTCTACAGTTACTGGAAGAGCAGCTGGAGTCAGTGGGTGTTAGCTACGAGCGGCCAACACAACGTTCTACAAGATAGTCCCTAAAGGAGCGCGAGGAGGGCGTGCCAGAGGGTGAGGCAATGACTAACCAGCCCATTGTCCTTCCTCAGGAACCAAGCACCATCTGCAATGGGCAAGAGCTGGCGGTTGCCAAGGGTCAATGCTAACATGATTGATCAAGCGAAAGAAAGAATGACGAAGAAAGATGGTCCCCCCCAGGCTTCCAATTACCACAGCGTTATCTGAGGATTAATAAATCACTGTACAGAACCGACTTGGTGCATTGTTTTAGTCCCTGTTGGTCATGAAAGGGAGTATATTTCCTTTCGTTTTATTTTGCATTCTGTTCTAATTCCTTTGGTATTTTTTAAAGTGTTTTATTTTTGTATATGTCGTTGTGTGTGCTTATGTTTAGTTTAGTTTGGAGATAAAGCGCGGAAACAAGCCCTTCAGCCCATCGAGTCCGTGCCAACCAGCGACCACCCTGTACACGAACGCTATCCTACACACTAGCGACAATTTACAATCCTTACCGGAGACAATTAACCTACAAACCTGCATGTCTTTGGAGAGTGGGAGCACCCAGAGGAAACCCACACGGTCACAGGGAGAATGTACAAACTCCATACAGATCAAACCCGGGTCTATGGCACTGTAAGGCAACATCTCTACTGCTGCATCACCGTGCCACCCTACGTGTCTAAATTTGTGCATGCATCTGTGTTTGTGTGCTTGTCATAGAGTCATAGAGCATGGAAACATGCCCTTCGGTCCATCCTGTCCATGCCAAAGTTGCTTAATAGAGCTGATCCCTCTTGCCTGTGCCTGGCACATATTCCACCCACCCTTGAATAGACACAAAGTGCTTCGGTAACTCCATGGGGCAGGCAGCATCTCCGGAGAAAAAAGATGGGAGACCTTTCGGCACCTTGTGTCGTTTTTTTGTAAACCAGCATCTGCAGTTTCTTGTGTCTACATTTCCTATCTAAGTACCTGGACAAAGGTATGTTGAAGGTTGTAATTGTACCTGGCTCTACCCCTTCCATGGACCCACCACCCTCTAAGTGTAGGTATCACAAAATGCTGGAATAACTCAGCAGGTCGGGCAGCATCTCAGGAGAGAAGGAATGGGTGACGTTTCTGGTCCCACTACTGGCCACATCTTCCCATCTCCTCCCTTTTCCGATTTCCGCAGAGACCGTTCTCTCCGTAACTCCCTGGTCCACTCGTCCCTTCCCACCCAAACCACCCCCTCCCCAGGTACTTTCCCCTGCAACCGCAGGAGATGCAACATCTGTCCCTTTACCTCCCCTCTCAACACCATCCAAGGACCCATGAAGTCTTTCCAGGTGAGGCAGAGGTTCACCTGCACCTCTTCCAACCTCATCTAATGTATCTGCTATTCCAGATGTCAACTTCTCTACATCGGTGAAACCAAACGCAGGCTTGGCGATCGTTTCGCTCAACACCTTTCGCTCAGTCCGCCTAAACCAACCTGATCTCCCGGTGGCTCAGCACTTCAACTCCCCCTCCCACTCCCAGTATGACCTTTCTGTCATGGGCCTCCTCCATTGTCATAGTGAGACCCAGCGCAAATTGAAGGAACAGCATCTCATATTTCGCTTGGGCAGCTTACACCCCAGTGGTATAAATATTGATTTCTCTAACTTCAGATAGTTCCTCTGCCCCTCCCTTTCCCCTCCCCCTTCCCAGTTCTCCCACTGTCTTCCTGTCTCCCACTACATCCTATCTTTGTCCCGCCCCCTCCCCTGACATCAGTCTGAACAAGGGTCTCGACCTGAAACGTCACCCATTCCTTCTCTCCTGAGATGCTGCCTGACCTGCTGAGTTACTCCAGAGTTTTGTGCTACCTTCGATTTGAACCAGCATCTGCAGTTATTTTCCTGCCCTGTAAGTGTACCTGTTTAAGTGTGTTTGAAGTAAGTGTGTGTGTGTGTGTGTGTGTGTGTGTGTGTGTGTGTGTGTGTGTGTGTGTGTGTGTGTGTGTGTGTGTGTGTGTGTGTGTGTGTGTGTGTGTGTACGTGTTTATGTGTGTTTGTGGCTGTCTATATTGCTGTGTGTGTGAGGAAGAAACAAGGAACTGCAGATGCTGGTTTACACAATAAAAAGACACAAAGTGCTGGAGAAACTCAACGGGTTACTCAAGGCACCGGGTGCTGGAGAAACTCAATGGGTTACTCAAGGCACAGCTACTAATTAAAACAGATTTTGTAGGAAATGTTTTTTCCTTCACTTGTGTCACTCAATGGAGAAGACAGATGGCCCTGTTGGATTGGGACCTTTCTTCAGACTGTTCACCAGAGATGCTGCCTGACCCGCTGAGTTACTCCAGCACTCTATATCCCCTCCATTGACTCCGTCTATACTTCATGCTGCCTCGGGAAAGCAGCCAACATAACCATAGATTGCTCAAGCCCCGGTCATTCCGTCTACCCCCTCTCCCAGCCAGACTCACGGACTTGGTGAACGAGGGAGTAAGTCTGCTCAGATCTCCCAACTTTGCTCACTTTAAACCAGCCCTCAATTGTTGCATCCCCAGGGAGATTGGGAGAGAAGGCACGTAGAAGTGCCCCATTCCAACCTGGGAGAAGAATGATCACCCATCACACTAGTTCTATCCTACACACGCAAGGGACAATTTACACAATGCATGATGCCATGGGTTTTCTCAGTGTGCTCCGTTTTCCTCTCACTCTCAGGTTTTGCACATTGAAAAGTACACAGGTTTGAGAATTAATTGGCTTCTGTAAATGTAAATTGTCCCTAGTGTGTAGGATAGTGTTAGTGTGCAGGGTGATTGATGCTCGGCATGGACTCGTTGGGCTGAAGGGCCTGTTTCCACGCTGCATCTCTAAAGTGTAAAGTAGGGGCCGAGGCAGTGTTGTAGAACAGACCAGCTGCAGTTTCTTCTCAAATCATTTTGTTAACTGGAAGTCTTTATCCACTGATAAAGTCTTAGATAGAGGGCTGGTTACAACATGGTTCTGACCTGGAATGGGGATGAGTTTCTGGGAAACGGTGGTCTGGATAGAAACAAATCCTTATCTACCATTCAGCTGAAACATAAATAATGCTGCTTCATCAGAAGCCGAACTGCAGGGAAGGAAATCAGCAGAACATTCCTGACCTGAATGGACCATACTCAAGGGGGCTTAGCTCCCCCTCGGGGTTTCCTGTCCCACACAGATGATATATTCAGATACAATTACCTTGGGCATTTGAGTCGGCAATGAAGGATGTGGACCCAATGCTGCCAAATGGCCTGTTTCTGTGCCCCACAACACTCTGACTCTGTGGTTAGGCAATATCGCTGCTTGATAAGTAATCACTTGTTTTGGGTCAGGAAATATCATTGGCCAGGACTTCTGAGACCAGAGCACTTGTGCCTATCTGATCAATACCGTTAGATCATTTGTGTCTCAGCTTAATAGTAGTTAGGAATTTGCTTTTATGGAGACAATTGATGCCCAAAAATTCAACACTGATCAGCTGCGGCAAATGTGCAATTGCCACACTAGTTAGGTACCCTGCACTTAGGTGTGGCACGGTGGCGCAGCGGTAGAGTTGCTGCCTTACAGCGCCAGAGACCCGGGTTCGCTCCTGACTGTGGGTGCTGCCTGTACGGTGTTTTTGTTATGTTCCCCCCCGTGAGCACGTGGGTTTTCTCTGGGTGCTCCGGTTTCCTCCCACACTCCAAATGCGTACAGGTTTGCAGGTTAATTGGCTTCGGAAACATTGTAAATTGTCCCTGGTGTGTGGGATACTGCTAGCGTAGTTGGCACGGACTCGGTGGGCCAAAGGGCATGTTTGCAGGCTGTGGTCCCTAAAGTCTAAAGTCTAAATCCAATCCATTGACTTCAACAGAATGAATTTGGGAGACAGATACAACATGTTCTCAATCCTTCAGAACTTCTGACTGGGATATCAACCAATCCTGGTGTAAAAAAAACATTTCCCCCAAAATGTGCTTTGAGTAGTGTCACAGTGCTGTCTGCTTGGATAATTTGCATTGCTCAGGGTCTTTATCACAAGGTCTGGTTACAACAGGTTTCCGTTGCGGATTGGGAATGAATTTCTAGGAAACAATGCTCTGGATAAAAACAAAACCTTATCTATCATTTAGCTGGGAAATAAATAATCCTACTTCATCAGAAGCCCAATGCTCTTCGGGAAGGAGATTAGCCACACATTCCTGTCCTGTAAGGACTCCACATTCATCACTGTGACTTAAGGGTGCTTAAAGGGTCTTCCGACCCAAAACATCACCAACCTATGTTCTGCACAGATGCATTTTAGTGTAGAGACAGACACACAGTGCTGGAGTATCTCAGCGGGTCAAGCAGCATCCCTGGAGAAAATAGATGGGTGACGTTTCAGGTCGGGACCCTTCTTCAGTTTAGCTAAGTTTAGTTTAGAGATACAGCGTGGAAACATACCCTTTGACCCACTGAATCCATGTGGACCCATGATCATGCATTCACACTAGTTTTATCCTCCACAGTAGGCACAGTTTACAGAAGCCAATTAACCTACAAAACTGTACGCCTTTAGAGTGTGGAAGGAAACCAGAGCACCCCGAGAAAACCCACGCGGTCACAGGGAAAACGTACAAACTCCAAGCAGCACTCATAGTCAAGATCGAACCCGGGTCTCTGAGGCTGTAAGGTAGCAACTCTACCATTGTGTCACTGTGCCGCCCAATGTGGCCTGACCCTCCGAGTTACTACAGCACTTTGTGTCTTTTTCCGTAAATGTGCGGGGATCGCTGGGCGGGCGGGCGGACTCGGTGGGCCGAAAGGCCTGTTTCCATGCTGTATCTCTAAATCAAAAAAAAAAAATCACAGAGACGTGATGGTTTGTCGGTTAATTGCCCCTCTGTAAATTGAACCCCCGGTGTGTCGGAAGTGGATAAGAAAGTGGCATAACATCGAACTAGTATGAACGGTTGATCGATGGCCAGTCCACTAGGTGGGCCAAAGGGCCCGTTTCCCTGCTGTATCACTAAACTAAACTAAACTAAACCAAACTAAACTAAACCAAACTAAACTAAACCAAACTAAACTAAACCAAACTAAACTATATGGCAGCATTGCCAGTAACATGCACTTACAGTCAATGAATGAAAATAAAACATATGCGCTATTTCCTAGAATCGTGTTATCCAGAGGGGAAAGGTCTGTCAAACCGAATAAACAAAGTCGAGAAACATATGTGCTGGTCCATTACTACCAATTCTAGTCAGTGACAAGAATGTGGATTTTGCCAGTGGGAAACTGCTGCTCTTTCGAAACACTTCAGACAGCCGAAGCAGGAAAGTTACCCCACCTCCTGGCAGTCTCTGGTAGTTCCAACACTTCTGAAAGATGTAGAAGTAACTCAGTGGGTCAGGCAGCATCTCTGGAGAACATAGACAGGAGACGTTTCGGGTCGGAGGCCTTCTTCAGACACTAACTGGGATCGTTATTGAGTGAGCAGACGGCAGGCAGTGCATTCAGCGGCGGTGAGATTGGAGTGGGTGGGGGGAGCGGAGAGGCCAAGAACGGTTAATGTCATGCTGGCAGTGAGAAATAAAATGGTCCAGAGAGGGTAGAGGTTCGGCAGGGAGGTGACTGAGAGGAGGAGAAAAAATGGTGGAGATGAGTGAGAGGGTCATCACTGGGAGGAGCGGACTCCATACCAGAGAAATAAGCCTGGTTTGTGTCTGGAGAAGGGTCCCGACCCGAAACGTCCAGACCATGTTCTCCAGAGATGCTGCCTAACCTGCTGAGTTACTCCAGCACTTTATGTAAACTAGCATCTGCAGTTTATTTTGTCTCCAACACTTTTGAGTTGTTTGTGCCGAAAACCTCTGGGCTCTCCCTCTGATCACCTAACCTTCCCCCCACCCCACTCCCTCCCCCCCCCACCCCCTCCCCCCCCCCACCCAACTCCCTTCCCCCCACCCCACTCCCTTCCCCCCCCCCACTCACTTCCCCCACACCCCACTCCCTTCCCCCCCCCACTCCCTTCCCCCCCCACTCCCTTCCCCCCCCACTCCCTTCCCCCCCCACTCCCTTCCCCCCCACCCCACTCCCTTCTCCCCACCCCACTCCCTTCCCCCCCACCCCACTCCCTCCCCCCCCCACCCCCTCCCCCCCCCCCACCCCCTTCCCCCCCACCCCACTCACGACTGCGCCCCCACCCATCCCACCAACACCATCATCAAGTTCGCGGATGACACGACTGTGGTTGGACTCATCTCAGAAGGAGATGAGACAGCCTATAGGGATGAAATCCAAAGGCTGGCAGCATGGTGTTCAGTGAACAATCTGGTCCTGAACTCCTCCAAAACAAAGGAACTTATAATTGACTTTAGAAAAACCAGTGGAGATTACGACCCACTCTACATCAATGGGGTCTGTGTGGAAAGGGTACCAGCTTTCAGGTTCCTGGGTACGCACATCGCAGAGGATCTCACCTGGTCTACCAACACCATCACCACAGTAAAGAAGGCACAGCAGAGACTCCACTTCCTGAGGATCCTCAGAAAAACCAACCTGCAGGAGAAGCTCATGTTGTCCTTCTATCGCTGCTCCATCGAGAGTGTGCTGGCATACTGTATAACCACATGGTATGCCAGCTGCTCAGAAAAGGACAGGAAGGCCCTTCAGAGGGTCATCACGACGGCCCAGAAAATCATCGGCTGCTCACTGCCCTCCCTGGAGCACCTGTTCAGCCTACGCTGCCTCAGTAGAGCAGGCAAAATAATAAAAGATCCATCCCACCCCGGCCACCGTCTGTTTGTTCATCTGCCCTCTGGTCGACGTTTCAGGTCGATCAAATCCCGAACAAACAGACTTAAGAACAGTTTTTACCCCAGGGCCATACGAGAACTGAACACTACCTTGCACTAGGCAACACCGTTAAAAAATCGGTCATATAATTGTATTTAATTGTATTTATGTATTTATTTGTTTTTGCATTTATTGCATATATGTTTGTACGCACCGTCAGGATTGGCTATTTTTTAATTTCGTTGTACTCGTTGCAATGACAATAAATGAATATTATTATTATTATTATTATTATTATTATTATTCTAGTGTACGGTGTGATCGCTAGTCAGCGCGGACTCAGTGGGCCAAAGGGACTGTTTCGACGCTGTATCTCTAAAGTCTCAAGTCTAAAAACCCTCCTCGCCTGTATCAACCTGCCAGAGATAGAAACAAAATGCTGGAGTAACTCAACTGGTCAGCTAAATTCTCTAGAGAAAATAGATAGGTGATGTTTCGGATTAAGACCCTGCTTGGAGTCCATCGACTCCATTTATACCTCACGCAACCTTGGCAAGGCCAACAGCATAATCAAGGACAGGTCGGCTTTGTCCTGCCCCATCTCTCTTCCAGCTTCCTTTTCCCACCCCCTCCCCTCTACAATCAGCCTGAAGAAGGGTCCCAACCAAGGTACAGTGAAAAGCTTTGCTTTGCATGTTATCCAACAGATCAGATAATACAATAACATAAGTACAATCAAATTCAAATGCAACATGTAAACCAAAGGGGAAGATACAGAGTGTAGAATACAGTTGTAGGGCATCAGTTCTGGATACAAAGTCCAATGTCCACAGTCTGGTGGTGCACATTTTCAATCTCTGTGTCTTTTGCCTGACTGGAGCAGGGAAAGGCAGGTCTGACTGGGGTGGGACATCTTTGATTATGTTGGCTGCGTTGAAGTGTAGATTCTTTACACATTACCTTCGACTTCAGATACACAGCAGCGACCAGTGACCATCCCGTACACTAGCACCATGCCACACACAAGGGACAATTTACAATTTTAAACCAAAGCAAATTAACCTACAAACTGCACATCTTTGGAGAGTGGGGGGGGGGGGGGGGGGGGGGGACCGGAGCACCCAGAGAAACCCAAGCGGACATGCGGAGAACGTACAAATTTTGTACAGACAGCACCTGAAGTTGAACTTGGAACAAAATTGGGTCTGTCACAGTAAGGCAGCAACTCTACCGTTATGTTACTGTACTGTCTCCAATGCGGAGTCAATAAAGTCTGGTCTGGGAGTTTATTTGATTAGTGTTTTCACGTGTACTGAGGTACATTAAAAAAAGTTTTATTGCATGCTATCCAGTCAGTGAAAAGACTATACATAATTACAATCAAGTCACCCACAGTGTATAGATACATGTTAAAGGGGTATAACGTTTAGTGCAAGGTAAAGTCTAGCTAAACTAATTGGATGAAATCTAATTAAAGATAGTGGATGTCCAGCTCTAGTTGGTGATAGAATGATTCAATTGCCTGATAATAACTGGGAAGAAACAGTCCCTGAATCTGGAGGTATGTGTTTTCAAACCTCTGTGCCTCTTGCCTGATGGGAGAGGTGAGAAGAGAGGGTGACCGACCGGGGTGAGACTTGTCCTTGATTATGCTGGTGGCCTTGCCAAGGCAGCGTGAAGTGTAGATGATGTCATTGGAAGGGGTGATTGGTCTGGGCTGCGTCCGCAACTCTCTGCAATTTCGTTGCCAGTTCCCAAACCATGCTGTGATGCATCCTGTTAGAGAAGGGTCCAGCCCCAAAATGTTACCTGTCCACTTCCCTCCACTGATGCTGAGTTCCTCCAGCACTTTGCGTTAAACTCTTTTATTATAATGTTAAACTAATGCTTCAATAGTTGTGAAGTCCTTTGGAGGAAGGTCTACATTCTGGGTGCTTCATAAGTGCATGTCTTTTGAGTCTTTGTCAGCAGTTTGTCCGAATCACCTGCAGAGGGAGCTCAGAGCCCTGATTCCTGAAGGGCAACAGTCAAAGTGCGGAATAGTGCTCTGTAGTTGACAAATGTGAAAGGCTGGAGATGCAGTGAGTTGGGATTTTACAGAGGGTTCAACCTGACGTGAAAGGTACACACTGCCTTTTGCGAAAGGCACGGTGGCACAGCAGTTACAGCGCCAGGGACTTGGGTTCGATCCTGACTGTGAGTGCTGTCTGTATGGAGTTTGGACATTCTCCATGTGACCCCGTGGGTTTTCTCTGGGTGATCCAGTTAACAGGTATAACAGGTATAACAGAGCTTTATTAGCTCATAGCAGTCACAGATGTAAGTCCAGCATTCCTCCCACATAGCAGTCACAGATGTAAGTCCAGCATTCCTCCCACATAGCAGTCATAGAAAAAAAAAAAGAACACAAGACACATGACCCCAACACAAACGTCCATCACAGTGACTCCAAACACCCCCTCACTGTGATGGAGGCAACAAAACTTCCCCTCTCTTCCCCACGCCCACGGACAGACAGCTCGTCCCCGACCGACCCGCACAGTCCCCGCACCGGGCGCTGAAACGTCTCGCGGCCGAACCGGGCGATGAAAGGCCCGCGACCAAGCCTTGCGCAGCTAAGTCCCGCAGCCGAGCCGCACCAGCGGTGAAAGGTCCCGCAGCCGAGCCGCACCGGGCGGTGTTAAGCCCCGCAGCCGAGCCGCACCGGGCGGTGTAAGTCCAGCATTCCTCCCACATTCTAAAGACTTAAAATTGTGAATTGTTCTTCGTGTGTAGGATAGTGCTGGTGTATGGGGATCGCTGGTCGGTGTGGACTCGGTAGTCCAAAGGTTCCGTTTCTGCACCGTTTCTCCAAACTAAACTAAACTAAACCGAACCGGCAAATTGTATGCAAACCCTTCATTTCTTATAAGGAATGCCTTCAACCACATGGATGTGATGGCCAAGAAGGCACATCAATGCCTCTACTTCATAAATTCATACGTTATAGGAGAAGAATTAGGCCATTCGGCCCATCAACTCTACTCTGCCATTCAATCATGGCTGTTCTATCTTTGCCTCTCAACTCCTTTCTACTGCCTTCTCCCTTTATGACAGCGCCCTCTTCCTTGGAGGACACTCTGGTCCCTTCAACTGGCTGACAGGCAGAAGACGCCAATCCCAGGATTATTGCTATTGGTTGGCCACAAATCTTGTCAGCCTACTCTCTATGAAACCCAGGCTTTCAATCCAGAGGGAGAGACTGGGATGAGAGAAAGACTGAAGAAAAACTGCAGAAAGACTGCAGAAAGACTGCAGAAAGACTGCAGAAAGACTGCAGAAAGACTGCAGAAAGACTGAAGAAAGACTGAAGAAAGACTGAAGAAAGATAGATTGACGAAAGACTGAAGAAAGACTGACGAGAGGAAGGGCGAGAAGTGGGCATAAAGGGGCCCTTCGGCCCACCAAACATGCACTGGCCAGCGATCACCCCGTACACTGTCACTATCCTAAACACTAGGTACAATTTTTACCGAAGCCAATTAACTTACAAACCTGTACATCTTTGGAGTGTGGGAGGAAACCCACTTGGTTACAGGGGGAACGTACAAACTCCGTACAGACAGCACCCGTAGTCAGAATCGAACCCAGGTCTTTGGCGCTGTAAGGCAGCAGCTCTACCATTGCATTACTGTGCCACTCTTGCCACCTCCCATCCATGTTCTCCAGAGATGCTGCCTGACCCGCTGAGTTACCCCAGCACTGTGTGCTCTTATTGTTGGGTTGGGTCGGCTTGGGAGATCTGATATAAATGTCCTTACCTTGGCTCAATGCCAGCAGCGATTGAGAGTGAGATGGGCCGACCATTGCATTCATTAAATGGCACTTCATCTCGTAACAAGGTGCCATTAAAATTTGCCAGCATTTTCCCTTTGTTCCGCTCATTCCCGAGGGTTGCGATCGGCCCCGTAAAGCAGAGAGGAGCACGGAGCAATGAGGGACCGGGATAATGAAACCTCCAGATGCTCCTGAAAGTTTTGCATAAATCTTGGTACTGGAACCACGCTTGATGCAATGTGAGAATCTAAATTAGCCAGTAATGTAAAAATGTGAGAGATGCACATCATTATAATCTGCTGGGCAACATAAAACAAGTTTAATTAGAGCTCAGTTTAATGTTTAGTCGTTTGTTCGATGGGAGGGGGAGGGGTTCTCTTAAACATTAACGACTGTACTGGGGACACCATCTCTTAATTACTATCATCTGACTGCATTAGGAGAGCCGTCATACTAGTCCTTAGTGTAAATCTAATCGGAGAGGGTGTGCTCTACTGAATTGAGCTGTTATTGTTCATCCCTTTTGCCCAATGAGGCAGAGGGTTGTAGTGCACAGAAACAGGCCCTTCAGCCCATCAGGTCCATGATGACCATTTGTTAGATTTAACCATAATCCAGAACATTTTACTTCAGAGATACAGCGTGGAAACAGCCCCTTCAGCCCACCATGTCCAGATTTGGTTAGATTTAACCATAATCCAGACAATACATTTTAGTTCCGTTTAGAGATGCAGCATGGAAACAGGCCCTTCAGCCCATTGAGACCACGCCAATCACCCGGTCATACGAGTTCTGTTATCCCATTTTCTCATCCACTCCCTACACACTAGGGGCAATGTAGAGGTCAATTACCCAACAAACCTGCACGGGCACCTCTTTGGGATGTGGGCGGAAACCGAAGCAACCCAGAGGAAACCCATGCGGTCCCAGGGAGAACGTGCAAACTCCACACAGACAGTACCCGTAGTCAGAATCGAACCGGGTCTCTGGTTCTGCGAGGCAGTGGCTCTACCGGCTGCACCACTGTGCCGCCTGTTTGTAATGCAACTCCAGTCAGCCATTTATTTAAATAACAAAGAATGGTGATCAAATGAAGGACAATTAAAAAAGAAATGGCACTAAACTACTGTCCATTAATCAAAGGGAATTGAAAAACAGTTGAAAGGATATGGATTTCTGGTTGGTCCTGTTCCAGAGGTAAAGTGTTAGCAATGGATTAACATACTAAAGAATTCTTTCTGATTGAGCAATTCTATCGACCTTTCCATTGTGTAAACTGCTTCTCAAATGTTGTCTTTGAGTTGCAGTCTTTATTTATGGAGGTTATAATCCTGCTGTGTGCAAATTAGGAGCAGGAGCCTGTTTTAACACTCAATAGGGTCACGGGTGACCTGATTTCAACTCCACAGAAGGGCGGCACGGTGGCGCAGTGGTAGAGTTGCTGCCTTACAGCACCAGAGACCCGGGTTCGACCCTGACCACGGGTGCTGTCTGCATGGAGTTTGCACGTTCTCCCTGTGACCTGTGTGGGTTTACTCCGGGTGCTCTGGGTTTCCTCTCACACTCCAAAGACGTACAGATTTGGAGGTTAGTTGGCCTGGCAAAATTGTAAATTTGCCCCTAGTGTGTGAGGGATAGTGTTAGTGTGCGAGGATCGTTAGCCGGCGCGGGCACGAGGGGCCAAAGGGCCTGTTTCAGCGCTGTATCCCTAAAATAAACAGAAGAAGGTTTGCAGAAGAAAAGGTCCAACCCTAAACGTCACATCCTTTTTTCCAGAGATGCTGCCTGACCCCCTGAGTTACTCCAACACTTTGTCTCTATTTCAACTCCACAATCCCATCTGGCCCAATACAGGATCTTGAATGAAGGCCTTCACAGACGCTGCCTGACCTGCTGAGTTCCTGGCTCAGCTTGTTTAACTGAGCTTGTTTAACTGAGCATCTGCTGTCTCTTGTGACCCTGACACTTCATGAGATCATAAGACAGGAGCAGAATTAGGCCATTCAGCCCATCGAGTCTGCTCCGCCTTTCTATCATACCTGATCTATGTTTTCCTCTCAACCCTATTTTACTGCCTTCTCTCGGTATCCTTTGACACCCTTACTAATCAAAGCCCTGTTTCCTATGCGGTATCTTTCAATTAGTCAGAATTTAATAATATTAGTGAGAGAATTTGATTTTAAGTCAGTTCTCAGAAGAGACCTTACATTTGTACCCCTCCACCCATACCTCAATGAGTTCTGAGCCCGCTATGACATAGAGCTCCCCTTTCATCGCCTCCGCCTCCGGACCTTTTTCTCAGGTAAGGAGCCCTCGACTCTCATTGACAAACCCTTCTCCCTTCTCCCATCTCCAATGTTCCTCCTCCTCCTCATTGACTCCCCCTGCTGGTCTTCTACATGGCAATGTTTTGGGTTCCGAATCAGTCTGAATAAGGATCCTGAGCCCAAGTGTCACCTGTCCTTTTTCTCCAGAGATGCTGCCTGACCCACTGAGTTTAGTTTAGTTTAATTTGGTTTAGAGATACAGCATGGAAACAGGCCCTTCGGCCCACTGAGTCTGCGCTGACCAGCGATTAGCCTGTACATTAGCACTATCCTACACACGAGGGACAATTTACAATTTTACCAAAGCCAATTAGCCTACAAACCTGTACGTCTTTGGAGTTACTCCAGCACTTTGTGTCAAATCCGACATCTCTTACCTATGCATTAACACTTGATTTTGATCATTAATAAGATTACAAGAGGATTATTCTCCTCTTACATAATATCCACTCGCTTACAGCATCAACAAGGAGTTAACCTACCTTGCATGCACTGATGCAGAATATTCTCCAAGACAAAATGTCTGCCAAACTCACTCAGATAACCAGAGCTACCTGAAAGGCATTTAATTATATGTGAATTGCTTTGGGACGTTTTTGGGAGATGTGATAAGGTGGTGTGCAATCTTAGCTAGCAATGGCTAGCAAGGTGTTATCAGTATATTTGTTTAAAAAAAACTCCCTCCTCAACACCCAGTGGGTGTTCTTGGAATATTGCACGCATCCATTTATAAACAACCTTTTTCCTTGCAGATGAAGGGATAAGGTGGAAGTGTCAGTGAGAGCCAGACACAATAGCCATGTCCTGCGTGTTACACCAGTTGCCTTGAGTCCACTGTTTTTCTGTTTAGACCCATTGAAACTGATATTTTAATTTAGTTTAGTTTAGTTTAGAGATACAGTGCGGAGTCAGGCCCTTCGGCCCATCGAGTCCGAGCTGACCATCGATCACCCTGGACACTAGCATTATCCTATACACTAGGGACAATTTACAAATTTACCAAGCCAATTAATCTACCAACCTGCACATCGTTGGAGTGTGGGAGGAAACCAGAGCTCCCGGAGAAGTCATGGGGAGAACGTACAAACTCCATACAGACAGCACTCGCAGTCAGGATCAAACCCAGGTCTCTGGCGCTGTAAGGCGGCAACTCTACCGCTGCACCTATGATGATATGAAGAAGACACGGAGCTAGTTCTTAAATTGGCACACAAGAAACAGGAGCATTGAGCGATTCAGCCCTTCAGGTCTACTACGCCATTTCATCGATCCTGTACCTCAATGTCACTTTAATGCATTAACCCCAGATCCTTTCATATCTGAAAATCTATCAATGTTTTCATTGATGGGTCAGAGATGGAGAGAGTTAACAACTTGAAGTCCCTGGGCAGTCTAAGGCCTGTCACCCGCTCGCTCCCGAATGGATGGAGAGAGTTGGCGACAGCAGAGTACACTGGACAAAGGGCCAGTAAGGCTGCCGGTGGCCGGGCGAGGAGAAGGGCGATGGTTCGCGGGACGATCTGGACAGAGGCGACGGCTGCAACTGGACTTTGTGGCCGGCTGTAACTGGGACTAAGAAAATAGCCCCGGAACCTGGCGACTCTTGTATATGGACTCATGTGTATGGGCTGTTTCTATGCATTATGCACTTTACCGGTGATTGTATTGATGTAATATGATGGTGGGGTTCCTTGATGATAGATGCCGCATTCTTGAGGCAGCGCCAGGTGGAGATGGTTTCAGTGGTGGGGTGGGCTATGCACATGATGAGTCTACCACTCTGTCCACCGGGTGCAAATAATTTCACTCCCTTTGCTCATCTCCTTAAAGAGGCCTGCAAATCATCCCCAAAGCATAATTGAGGGATGGCTCTAATTGCTAGGCTTGCCACTGATTCCTTCCTTACACAAATGGTATTGGCATCAGTTTATTATTGTCAGATATACCGAGATACAGTGAAGAGCTTTACTTGTGTGCTATCCAGTCAAATCATACCACACATGGGGTATAATTAAGTCACACACATGTGCAACAGGTAGAGCAGAGAGGATAATACCAGAATGTAGAATTATAGTGTTACGGCATTATTGAGCAACTTGGTCCGCATGGAAGAGTCGGACTGAAGGGTCTGTTTTTGTTCTGTGCAGATTTATGACTTAAGAGATACAACGCAAAACAGGCCCTTCAGCCCATCGAGTCCACGTCGTCCTGCGTTCACCCCATAGTCTAGCATTATCTTACACTCGAGGAACAATTTACAGAAGCCAATTTACTTACAAACCTGCACATCTTTGTGGAAACTGGCGCACCCAGAGAAAACCAACACGATCACAGGGAGAATGTACAAACTCCGTATAGACTGCACCCGTAGTCAGGATCGAACCCAGGTTTCTGGCGCTGTAAGGCAGCAACTCGACCACTGAACCACTGTGACTAATCTGAAATTGGGCTTGAACTGTCTGGTTTGAGTAATTTCCCCAAATAGTCACAGTCATTGAGTGTGGAAACGGGCACTCCTTACTAAGTAGAACAGATCTAAACAAAAAAGAATCAAATATTTAGATTGATTTAATCTGATCCCCAACCCAACAAAATATGACTCTAAACTTCAACTGTAAGAGTAACAGAGACCTGTTCTGCTTGACAGGTAATGTTTGTGGAAATAAAGGTCTCATGCAAGATTTTAAAACAGACAGTTTTGGTTGAGAGTCACAGAGTCATGGAGCTGTGCAGCACGGAAACAGGCCCTTCGGCCCAACTCGCCCATGCCTACCGAGTTGCTTCATCAGCTCAGAACCTCAGTCGACCGTGTCCAAGGGAGAACAGCTGGCGGAAGGTCCAGTGGTCTGGGATGGAAGAACACGAGAAGATCCTTCATGCAGTCACAGTACATCAGAAACCGTAAAGCGGCACAGTGGCGCAGCGGTAGAGTTGCTGCCTTACAGCGCCAGAGACCTGCCTGGGGGTAAGGCAGCAACTTTACCGCTGTGCCACGGTGCCACCCCAGCACTTTGTGTCTTGTTCTGAGAACAGCTTTTCCTCCTCTCCCCTTTGTTGTGACTGTCAGCAGCTCCGTGAAATATTCTCCAGGTGCATCACATTGCACCAGATACTGCAGCCAGAAGAGCCGGGGCTGTAATTGCAATCGCTACTATCACTGTATATATTACCCGGCCGGCCGAGATGTGGAAGCGATCCCTTGAGAACTGAGATTGCCTCCGACTTTAAGGAGGTTTTGTGAGAATGGCACTTTGTCGTCAACTCCTGAGGGCTCCAAGAAACTGTAAGATTTGCACATTAATTGGCCATGAAGGTTCCCCTGGAAAATCAGCTCTGCATTTTAACAGCCTGAGAAGGTTTTGTGGAGAGCAGATTTCATCCAGCAGTGCCACTTAATCTCTCCGGCCCAGCATCTGTGGAATTTCATTGTGTTGCCATTACCAATAGATACAATTTAACATTCTTACTTCCTCCTTTTCCCTCTATCTCATTTTTTTTCTCTCTCTCAACCCTCTCTCCCTCTCTTCATTTCTCTTTACGTATCTGACATGGTCTTCAATAAAGCCAATTAGAAGGATATTTTTAAGGTGGAGATTGATAAATTCTTGATTAGTATGGGTGTTAGGGGTTATGCAGTGAAGGCGGGTGAATGGGGTTGGGAGGGAAAGATAGATCGGCCATGATTGAATGGCGGAGTAGACTTGATGGGCCAAATGGCCTAATTCGGCTCCTATAACTTATGAACATATAAAATGATGAAAGGCATAGATAGGATAGACAGTCAGACATCTTTGTCCCATTGAGGATATGCCCAACACTAGCTTTAAGGGCGGCACAGTGGCACAGCGGTAAAGTTGCTGCCTTAATGTGCAAGAAACCCGGGTTCGATCCTGACTGCAGGTGTTATCTGTACAGTGTTTGTACGTTTTCCCCATGACCACGTGGGTTTTCTCCAGGTGCTCCGGTTTCTTCCCACAATCCAAAGGCATACAGGTTTGAAGGTCAATTGGCTTCTGCAAATTGTGTGTAGGATTGAACTAGTGTACGGGGTGATTGCTGGTCAGCATGGATCCAATGGGCCGAAGGGCCAGTCTCCACGCTGTATCTCTAAACTAGACTAAACAAAAAAACTGAACTTGAGTAGTGTCGGATGTAATGCTGTTTTCTGACAAGCTCAAGTGAGTTGTGATGTTAACATTGCATGAACATCTTGCCTGGAATAAAGAGGAAGTGCAAAAAATATTGTAAAGGAAGATATATTTAGCTGAGCACATGGAAAATGTTGCGGTCACGTTACTGGGAACTGAGAGGTTTAGCTAATAATTCAGGCAATCATCCACGGACAGTTTTGAATACGAATGGGAATGAGGGGAGAATGTAAAAATGGGACTCGTATAAATGGGTGATTGATAGACAACACTGACCTGCTGGGCTGAAGGGCCTGAGTCTGTGTTGATTAACTCTCTGACTTGAAGAAAAATCCAGAGATTTAATAGCAGGGATTGCTATTTTGCAGTATTCAGAGTTTGGAGATACAGCGTGGAAACATTTATTTCGAGGGGCCTGTTACATATAAAAACAGGGATGTAATGCTGAGGCTCTATAAGGCGCTGGTCAGGACACATTTGGAGTATTGTGTGCAATTTTGGGCATCATATCTGAGGAAGGATGTGCTGGCTCTGGAGAGGGTCCAGAGGAAGTTTAGAAGAATGATCCCAGGAAAGAGTAGGTTAACCTATGATGAGCATTTGACGGCACTGGGCCTGTATTCACTGGAGTTTAGAAGAATGAGGGGGGATCTCATTGAAACATACAGAATAGTGAAAGGCTTGGATAGAGTGGATGTGGAGAGGATGTTTCCACTGGTGGGAGAGTCTAGGACTAGAGGTCATAGCCTCAAAATTAAAGGACGTTCTTTTAGGAAGGAGATGAGAAGGAATTTCTTTAGTCAAAGGGTGGTGAACCTGTGGAATTCTTTGCCACAGAAGGCAAGTCAGTGGATGTATTTAAGGCAGAGATAGATAGATTCTTGATTAGTACAGGTGTCAGAGATTATGGGGAGAAGGCAGGAGAATGGGGTTAGGAGGGAGAGATAGATCAGCCATGATTGGATGGGGGAGTAGACTTGATGGGCCGAATGGCCTAATTCTGCTCCTATCACATGATCTTATGAACAAGCCCTTAGGCCCACCGAGTTCGCGCCAACCAGTAATCACCCATATGCTAGTTCTATTCTACTCACTGGGGTCAGTTTACAAAAGCCAATTAACTGACAAATCTGTACATCTTTGGAGTGTGGGAGGAAACCAGAGCACCCCAAGAAAAACCTTTTGGTCACAGGGAGAACGTACAAACGCACAGACAGCATTCAAGGTCAGGATCAAACCTGGGTCTATGGCAATAATGCCACAACTCACTCTACTATGGCCCGTTACAACGAAGGTTTACTGTGAACGGACCGTAGCGGAGGGAGCGGTGTCCGCAATTGACGATGACTGCAGATGATGGTCAATACATAAAAGGACACAAAGTGCTGGAGTAATTCAGTGGGACAGGATCTCTGGAGAACATGGGTAGGTGACAGCGGGACCCTCCCTCAGACAGATTCAGTCGGCTGAGTTACTCCACCACTTTGTGTCGTTTCACGTTAAAACTGGGTGCTGATGCCACTGGTCTGCACCAGCGAGCCCTTCGTCACTGGTCCGTTCACGCGGCTGTTGTTGTGGCTCACATTGTAGCCCCTGGGGGCAGTGCTTCCCTCAGGCCTCTGCCACCAACAGGACGCGCACGATCACTGTGAGGCTCCGTTCCTCCGCACCTGCTGTCAGATCCAAGGTGGAGTGGGTCGGACAATGTGGAGTGGGGGGGGGGGGTGGCGGTAGAGGTGAAGGGAGGAGGGGAGGGGGTGGTAGCGGTGGGGAGGGGGCAGCGATGGGGGGGAGGAGGAGGGGAGGGGGCGGCAGTGGTGGGGGGGAGGAGGAGGGGGTGGCAGTGGTGGGCGGAGGAGGAGGGGAGGGGGTGGCAGCGGTGGGGGGAGGAGGGGAGGGGGCAGCGATGGGGGGGAGGAGGAGGGGAGGGGGTGGCAGCGGTGGGGGGTGTTGTACTTCGTGGTCCGGTACCTGTTGTACCTTTAGTGACTCTGGACGGACCACAAGTACACGTGTATAAAAGGTTACAATGCTGGAGCTCAACTCCAGGCTGTTTATTCCGTGGTCATCTGGATCCAGAGTGACCACCCAATCACACCAACCTCTTATATACGCATTCCTGCACATGCAAACAAAGTAGTCCTTGGGATACACAAAGTAGTCCCAGCAATATCACAACATCCTCCTTGTCTTATAAAAGACAAAAGTTTTTTTGAAACACCATAAAACATTAACAAATATCAACAGTAACGTGCAGGTTTCTTACTGGCACGTCCCGAGCGTGTCACATAATCCCCATCATCATTACGGGCCGGTCGTTCCTCCGCTTCACATTGGGTCTCAGCCCTATCGCTGTCTGGGGGGACACAATGGGGACCAACCCCTGGCTTCTCCAGTGGAAGATCTCTCAACTGCACTCGATTCCTCCTGAACCGATGTCCATTCGGCGTCTCAATAATGTAAGACCTTGACTGGGGTTCGTCGCAGACCGATCTCACTTCTGCTGGAACCCAGACCTGATTCGCTTTATCCAGAACCCGGACCTTCTGTCCAGCGTGCAATGGCAATAAGTCATGTCTCTTGACCGAACTGTCAAACTGTGCCTTCATATTCTGCTTACGCTCCTCAAGTCGCTCAAAGGTCCTCTGCCCTTCGTATGCCTTGTTCATGTCAAGGTTCGTGGGGAGAGGCGTCCGAATCTGTCTTCCAAACATCATCTCCGCCGGTGACGGTAACTTGGAATCAATCGGTGTAGTGCGCAAGTTGAGTAAAGCTGCAGCTACACTCTGTCCCGTTGCCAAGGACTTCTTGATAACAGACTTCACCGTTCGTACCATGCGCTCAACCAGCCCATTCGACTGAGGGTACCTAGGCGAGGACGTTGTATGGGTGATTCCCCATTGCTTGCACATGGACTGGAAAGCTTCACCCACAAATTGTGGACCATTGTCGGAGATGATCTCCGTCGGTGCTCCTAGCAGACCAAACATTGCAGTCACCATATTAGCAACCATGGCACTCGTGGTGCTAGTCAGTCGGTTCACCACCGGAAACTTGGAATGGTAATCCACCATGACAAGATATTGAACGTTGTCAAGTTCAAACATGTCCATTGCTATTTTGGTCCAAGGTGTGACTGGTATCTCATGTGGCATGAGTGTTTCCCTCATTTGCTCTGGCATGTGCATCTGGCACGGACTACACCTTCGGACAAGGTCATCAATGTGTTGGTTCATGTTGGGCCAAAAGACCATTTGTCTCGCTAGAAGTCTCGTCTTCTCAATGCCTTGGTGGCCAACATGAAGTTGCTGCAAGACATCCTGTCTCATCGACTCAGGAATGACTACTTGCCGTCCTTTGAAAATGGCCCCATTTGACATGCCCAACTCATCTCGAAAAGGCCAGTAGGCCAGTAGGTCGGTAGGTATCTCCTGTAGGGTCGCCGGCCATCCGGAATGGACATACTGCATAACCCTATGCAGTATAGGGTCACGACAAGTTTCTGTCTGCAGCTCCACCCTTTTGAGTTTGCCGAAGTGTATCAAGTCGACATCTAGTGTGTCTTCGATGTTGTCGAAGAAGATGCTCTCTACATGTACATCGAGATCTATGCTCTCTGTCTTCTCCGGATTGGGCAGCCTGCTGAGAGTGTCAGCAATGATCATCTCAGCCCCAGGTCTGTGCTCTATGGTGAAGTTGTATCCTTGCACCTTGATGAGCAACCGCTGCAGTCGGGGTGGGGCACTCGTGAATGGTTTGCCGCAGATAGTGACAAGAGGCTTGTGATCAGTCAGCACCTTAAAATCCCGCCCAAATAGGTACGTATGAAACCTTGTGATGCCAAAAACCAAGGCAAGGGTCTCGCGTTCAATATTGGAGTAGTTGGACTGTCATGAAGACAGTGCCTTCGAAGCGTACGCAACAGGCCGTCCTTCCTGCGAAAGGCATGCTCCCACTCCTTTCATTGACGCATCTACCTCAAGGGTGACAGGAGCATCAGGGCGATAGTACTGGAGGACAGATTCCTCCTGTATGCAGCTCTTCAGGTTACAGAACGCCGTTTGGTGGTCTTCTTGCCACAAGAATGGGACATCTTTCTTCAGCAAATCCCTCAAAATGGCGACCAGGTCAGCATACTTTGGGATGTATGGCGATAAAAAATTCATCATCCCCAGGAACCATTGTAAATCTTCCTTATCTTGTAGTGTTGGCATCTTATGAATGTCCTGCACCTTACCAGGATCTGGCCGAATGCCTGTGTCTGAATACACTGTCCCGAAGAAGTTGATGGAGTTAGCCTTCACTACGCACTTAGCACTGTTGAAAGCTAGTCCTTCCCGGGACGCTGCCTCTAACAGCTTCTTTAGATTATAATCATGTTCTTGCGCTGTGGATCCCACTATGACAATATCATCCGCAATGCAGACGCATCCAGGAACCTGTTCTATGATCGTGTCCATACGCTGCTGGAAGATATCCTGACTCACCGACAAACCGAAAGGCAACCTCTTGTAGCAATACCTGCCAAAAGGCGTGCGGAACGTGGTAAGTTCCTGGCTAGCCTCATCAAGTCGGACAGACCAATAACCCACCTTAGCATCGAGTTTGGAGAACAATTTCCCATTGGCAAAAGCCGGATTGATCTCCTCAAGTGTCTGGATCTTGTGTGGGCAACGTTTGAGACTTGCATTCAAACGCTTCGGGTCTAGGCATACCCTGATTGTCCCATCCTTCTTAACGGAGGTGGTTATTGAACTGCACCAGTCCGTATGGTGAGTCACCTTTCGGATGACTCCATCATCCTCCATCTTGCCCAACTCAGCCCGCAACTTGTCTTTGAGATGGATACTACATTTCCTTGGCGCATCAATGTGTGGTGTGGCCTCCTTGAGATGAAGGGTGGCTGGCCCCTTGAAGTTGCCAATCCGATCAAACTGATTAGGCCACCTCTTCATTAGGTCCCCCACCGAGTTGAAACTGTCTTGCTCCTTCCGAGCGTCTGATGGGTGCTCCTCTGTTCCCATAGCATGTATCGTGACAACCTGAAGTTGCTTAATACCTGGGAGGCCTATGACACGTCTACCACAAAAAATTCCTGAGGACACCACATCGACCCCTGGTATCGGCACGAAACGGATATAGTTCCAACACACATGATTTCCGTCCCATTATATGCTGTCAGACGGACTTTGCTTGGTCGTAGGTGCTGCTTGTATTTGTCATTTGGATACATGTCTCGTATGATCCGAAGGGGAAGGGTATTTCCTCCAGCCCCGGTGTCTATCTTCACCTTCAGTCGATGTTGCCCCTTCATTGACGGGCATTTGATGTTCAACACCGCAAATGCCTCATCACCCATTGGAGGCATCCTGTCCATACCTGAAATGGTGATATTATGGAAATACATATCCGATCCTTCCTCTTGACTGTCACAGCACGATGCATCACCATCATGGGACTGCTGCTGCACCTCGTCAACTCGCTTGTATTTGCCCCTGGACCATTTAGATGGGCGCACAGGATCCACTTTATACCTACAGCATTTTGCCCAATGCCCTTTCTTGCCACACTTCTTGCATGTGTCGCGATATGCCGGGCATTGCCTGAGCTTATGAAACAAATCACAGTAGCCACAAGGGTTTTGTCTCTCATCCTGCGACTTCTGTTTCGTCGACCCTCGTGTCTTGACAGCATCAATATGGCTAGACCAGGGCTCTAAATTTGCAATGCACTGTCTGCCCACTGCAATGGCCTCATACTGCCTGCCTAACGTAAGCACCTCTTGAATGGTGTGACCTGCAGGCTTCTGTAGAAGCTCTCGCTGTAGACCTTCATGGGGCGTGGACGTGATTACCAACTCCATGACTCTGTCAGTGAGCTCATGCTCAGTGAAGTCACACTGGAGACTTTTTGCGCGACACCGGGTCACAAACTGAGCAAGCAACTCCCCCGGCTTCTGGCGATACCGCATCAACTCCAACCTGTGGACCCTGAAATTTACCTTCATCCTCATCTGGTCCTCAAAAAATGCCCATATGCACTCCGGTTTGCTCCGATCCTCCACACTCAGACCTGACGCATTCAAACGACGAAGTCCTTCCACTCCCAAAGCGATTTTTATCTTCGTGGCCTGCTTAGATTCCGATGCGATTTCTAAGTCTTCCAGGCACAGTTGCAACCTCTCCTTGAACAGGGAGAACTCATTGGGGATGTCCAGCATTTGCCAGTTCATTTCAGGTAACTGAGATATATTATTTGCACTATATGGCGGAAACACGGTAACTTGAACAATTACAAACAAAACCAAAACAACCGTATCACAGGACCCCAACCCTTGCTATCAGCAAATCTATAGAACTATACGCACTCACAGAAATAAACATACATATACCATAGTATCAAATGCAAACAGTAATCTTTCAGTATTACACACAGATAAGCACACAAAGCAATGTCCAAATCTTCCCTGCAAGAAGCAGACTGGCCGTGTAGATCAGCGTAGCGTAGGCTCTAGATGGGTGAAGGTCGCTGTTCCACCGCGATGATCTGCCTCGCAACGATGGGCTCGCAACGATGGGCTCACAACGATGGGCCCGCAACGATGGGCCCGCAACGATGGGCCCGCAACGATGGGCCCGCAACGATGGGCTCGTAACGATGGGCTCGCAACGATGGGCTCGCAACGATGGGCTCGCAACGATGGGCTCGCAACGATGGGCTCGCAACGATGGGCCCGCAACGATGGGCTCGCAACGATGGGCCCGCAACGATGGGCCCGCAACGATGGGCTCGCAACGATGGGCTCGCAACGATGGGCTCGCAACGATGGGCTCGCAAGGATGGGCCCGCAACGATGGGCTCGCAACGATGGGCTCGCAACGATGCAGCTCCCAGCTGCTGTAACCGCGGTGCGATCGGGCCTCGGCTGCGGTGCGCGTTGGCCCCGCCCACAGGTGCTCCCGGCCGCTGCCGCTCAGTCGACACGTGCTGCCGCTGCCTCGGGCCCAGGGCCTTCCCGACTCACCGGTCGCCGTGCCTGGGTAAGTATGCAGTGCCTCGGCCTTACCGGTCGTCGCGCCTCCGTGGGTGGTCGGTCCCTCCGGTCGCCGAACTCCCCCGCGATGCCGGGTCTCACCGGACGCTGCACTCCCCCGCGATGTCGGGTCTCGCCGGTCCCTGTCAGTGACGGTGTCGTCGTCGGTGTGGGCCTTCCTTCACACACCTCCCTCAGCAGCTTGCAACGTCCCGTCGGCAGCTCAGCGC
The DNA here is from genome assembly GCF_053455715.1 of Rhinoraja longicauda. Taxonomy (NCBI): domain Eukaryota; kingdom Metazoa; phylum Chordata; class Chondrichthyes; order Rajiformes; family Arhynchobatidae; genus Rhinoraja; species Rhinoraja longicauda. The sequence goes on from NC_135965.1 coordinate 20,450,500, forward strand.
TCGCTGACTACAGATCAGGTAAGTGAACATACACGGTTGGCCCTGTCGAGAGGCAATCCAGCGTCCCGTACGAGCTGGAAACTACTCTTTATTTCTGTTTCTTTCCCCTAGGGCACTAGTTTAATTATTTACGTAGTATAATCTTCACAAAAAAAAATCATCATTTAAAAAAAATCTTTTTAATGACTTGTGAACCTTTTCCGCTTGGGTTTCTCTTTACCTTTCTAGGCAAATCACCAAACCGCTGCCACCATGTTGTACTTCGTGGTCCGGTACCTGTTGTACCTTTAGTGACTCTGGACGGACCACAAGTACACGTGTATAAAAGGTTACAATGCTGGAGCTCAACTCCAGGCTGTTTATTCCGTGGTCATCTGGATCCAGAGTGACCACCCAATCACACCAACCTCTTATATATGCATTCCTGCACATGCAAACAAAGTAGTCCTTGGGATACACAAAGTAGTCCCAGCAATATCACAACAGGGGGGAGGAGGAGGGGGGCAGCGATGGGGGGGGAGGAGGAGGGGGGGTGGCAGTGGGCAGAGGAGGAGGGGTGGCAATGGTGGGGGGAGGAGGAGGAGTGGGCAGCAGTGGTGGGGGGAGGAGGGGGAGGGGGGGGCAGCGGTGGGGGGGGAGGAGGAGGGGGTGGCAAAGGTGGGGGGAGGAGGGGAGGGGGTGGCAGCAGTGGGGGGAGGAGGGGGAGGGGGGGGCAGTGGTGGGGGGAGGAGGGGGAGGGGGGCAGCGGTGGTGGGGGAGGGGGGGCAGTGGTGGGGGGAGGAGGGGGAGGGGGCAGCGGTGGGGGGAGGGGGGGGCAGCGGTGGGGGGAGGAGGAGGGGGCCGGGGGGGGGAGGAGGAAGGGAGGGGGTGGTAGCGGTGAGAGGGAGGAGGAGGGGAGGGGGGTGGCAGTGGCCGACTGGACAGAGCGACGGCAGAAGCAGGCAGCAGTGGTTGAGCGGGGAGTGGAGGAAGGCATCATCGACAGTGAGAAACAGCAACAGGGTGAGAGGGGCTCGCTGATACACCTTGCAAGTCGGGAGTGGAGTCAGAAGCCAGAGCTCCAAACGGCCGGGGAGACGCTGAGATCTGGGGATGTGTCGGCAGCCCATTCCATTCTCATTTAGTTTACATTTTATTTTTCTATTTATTTAAGTTTCTGTCACTCCACAGCACTCTAGAGACATGGGAGGGGTGTCATTATTGGGCCAGGGGTGTATTGTCACTTCATTATCGCAAGACCTCTGTTGGTCCAAAAAACAGACAATCCAGAAAGGCTCTGGAACTGAGGATGCCGATAAACCAACACATGATTACAATCAAGCCTCCCACACTGCTGAAGGGCCAAATGGCCTCCTCCTGCACCTATTGTCTATTGTCTACTGTAAAGATGCAGGATAAGGGGAATAACGTTTAATACCAGATAAACCCCAGTAAAGTCCGATTAAAGATATAGTCCTTAGAGTCTCCCATGAGGTAGATGGGAGGTCAGGACCGCTCTCTAGTTGGTGATAGGATGGTTCAGTTGCCTGATAACAGCTGGGAAGAAACTGTCCCCTGAATCTGGAGGTGTGCATTTTCAAACCTGTATCTCTTGCCTGATGGGAGAGGGGAGAAGAGGGAGTGTTGAGACTGGTCCTTGATTATACTGGTGGCCTTGCCGAGGCAGCGTGAAGTGTAGATGGAGTCAATGGAAGGGAGGTTGGTTTGTGTGATGGACTGGGCTACGTCTGGTTGCGATGTGCTTGGTTACAAGTGCTCTACAGAGATTACATATTGGTGATCTGTTGAGATTGTACTGTGCTTTTTCCCAGCAGGCCAATAATCTTTGTTTCTCTCCAACTGTGCACAGTTTTCTTGGTGATTAAATCAAGCGATTGATTTGACTGCAGATTTGAAATGAGCTGTTATTTTCGGTCAATTAGACACATTGTCCTCTCATTATCACTTAGTTGTCCACCCCTTGTTCTGCCAGACTAATACCTTCTCACTTCCTACAAAGGTCATCATAAACACCCTTCTCCCATCTCCAACATTCCTTTCTCTGCCTAGACTCCCCCCCCCCCCCCCCCCCACTGCTCTCAACCCTCTCAGAACCTTTTCATTTCCTACTTACTGCCAGTGTCATCAAAGGTAGACACAAAGTGCTGGAGTAA
>NC_135965.1:20453152-20510719 GCF_053455715.1 Rhinoraja longicauda
TATATCTCTCTCTGTCCTGAATGCATGACCTTAGGGTGGGAATGTGATGTCTGACAGGTGAAATCATCACCTTGTAACAGGATTAGTGATTCATACCTGATTAAAGCTGCAAGTTATGTTTTGCCATTTGCAGACCATTCTATGCAGTGAAAGGTGTGGACGTCTACAAAAATATGTAAGTTGTTTCCCATCTGTTCAGTTTAGTTTAGTTTAGTTTAGTTTAGTTTAGTTTAGTGTGGAAACAAGCCTTTCGGCCCACCGAGTCCGCACCGACCAGTGATCCCCGCACACTAACATTATCCGACACACACGAGGGACAATTTACATTTATACCAAGCCAATTAACCTACAAAACTGCACGTCTTTGGAGTGTGGGAGGGAACTGAAGATCTCTGCGAAAACCTTGCAGGTCACAGGAAGAACACACAAACTCCGTACAGACAAGCACTCGTGGTCAGGATCACACCCGGATCTCTGGCACTGTAAGACAGTAGCTCTACCGCTGTGCCACCGTGCCGCCCTACACACCTGCAGTTTTACACACAGCAGATCTTTAATCTAAACAATGCACATGAAGGGAGTCAACAAATGCTGGAGTAACTCCGTAGGTCAGGCAAGATCTCTGGGTATACACTGTGGGTAGGAGACGTTTCGGGTCAGGATCCTTCTTCAGACTGGGAATGACTGTGGTGGGTCAAGTCTTTGATTACGTTGACTGTTTTACCGAGGCAGCGTGAAGTGTAGATGGAGTCGATGGAGGGGAGTCTGGTCTATGTGATGGACTGGGCTACATCTGCAACTCTCTGCTCACAACGTGCAATACAAATGCTTTCAACAATCAAAGTGAAGCATTCTTGGAAACATTATTTTAACATAAATCAGCAGCATTGGCAAGTGTGCAATTCTCACCAATGTTTGCAATGCCATCAAACCTGTCAGCTCTGTCTGTCAGAAGTGGTGGCAGAATGTAATACAGACTAGTTTATTTTATTTTATAGTTTAGAGATACAATGTGGAAAGATCCCCTTCGGCCCACCGAGTCCATGCCGACCAGCGTTCACCCGCACACAGGTTCTATGTTATCCCACTTTCCCGTCCACTCCCTACAGAACAGGCAATATACAGAGGCCAATTAACCCACAAACCTGCACGTCTTAGGAATGGAGGAAGAAACCGGAGCACCCGGAAGAAACCCAAGCAGTCACAGGGAGAACACGCAAACTCCTCACAGCCAGCATCCGAGGTCAGGATCGAGCCCGGGACTCTGGCGCTGTGAGGCAGCAACTCTACCGCTGCACCAAAGTGCCGCCCAGCTATGGTTGTGGGCACGGAGAGCACAAATGACTGTACCAAGCTCCCTGGTGCGTGATGAGCTTGCTTGAAATTCCTTCTCCGCTATTTTCGGAGGTGTTAACTAATTGAAAGTACATGAGCGAGTGCATGAAGTAATAGTGAAGGAGCCCCATGCTGATATCCTTTCAACTACAAAGCCACGCAGTTTAACTCAAAGCAGAAAAAGCTTCTTCCTAACTCTTGACAGGTGTTGCAAAGAGCCAGGGTCGGGTTTGTGTCCAAGTGTGCTGTGTAACAGATGGGCCCATCAGACGCACCTTGGTAAGGAGTTGAGAGGTGGGATGCAATAGCTCGAGCCCAGATTAAGTGCTGTAAAGAGCTTTGATTGTCTCTGGGTTAAGATGGAGAGAGAACGATCACCTTTAGTTTTGTGGACGGCACATTGTTTCTACAGTGACATCATGACTGATTGATATTGAAAGACACAACATGGATACGGACCATTCGGCCCACCGAGTCCAGGCCAACCATCGATCACCCATTCGCATTAGTTCTATGTTATCCCACTTTCTCATCACTCCCTACACACTAGATGCAATTTACAGAGGGCCAATTAGCTACTGACCTGCACGTCATTGGGATGTGGTTGGAAACCGGAGCACCCGGAGGGAACCCACACGGTCCCAGGGAGAACGTACAAACTCCATACACATACAGCAGCCGAGGTCAGGATTGAATAGTGAACGAATTGGCCTCCACAGCCATCTATGGCAATAAATTTTAGCCTCTGGCTAAAAGAATTCATCCTCATCTCCTATCTAAAGGTACGTCCTTTTATTCTGAGGCTGTGCCCTCTGGTGTTGGGCTCCCACTCGTGGAAACATCCTCTCCACACCCACTCTATCTAGGCCTTTTTTTCATGAGATCCCCCCTCATCCTTCAAAGCTCTGCTATTTTTCTTCATTGCAAGTTCCTGTAAAGTGCTCTCTCTCATGCTGGGAGTACAATAATTCCGTTCCCTGCTATTTTAAAAGTGAACGTCAATCCATGTGGAATTGTAAAGGCAAAAGTAATTTCAAAGAAAGACTAGTTGTCGCATGTCTCTGTGATTGCTCGATAGAGGCAGTGCGCTGGCAATTTGCGATACAGATTATATATTTCTTGTTATCCCAGGAGGATTGAAGATAAAACAGTGTGGAGAGGATTGACGCAAAATGCGGGAGTAACTCAGCGGATCAGGCAGCAGCTCTGGACAAAAGGAATAGGTGACGTTTTGGGTCAAGACCCTTCTTCAGGCGTCACCTATTCCTTTTCTCCAGAGATGCTGCCTAACCCGCTGAGTTACTCCCGCATTTTGTGTCTATCTTCGGTGTAAACCAGCATCTGCAGTTCTTTCCTACATTGTGTGTGGAGAACCTCATTCATGAAACCATTTTTGCATCTGTTTCATTTTCTTACCAAACACATGTTCTTGTGTTTGCAGGAGAACACAAAGTGCTGGAGGAACTCAGCAAGGCAGGGATGTATTTTGACTGTATCTCCATGTAATTAGTAGGTATGGTTTTAATGCAGGTGGTATGGTTTTGGAACTACAGATATCTCCATGGGTGAAGGTTTTGCTTTGTGAGTCTTCAGCGCTTGGGTTGGTCAACACTCACAATGGAGCACAGAAGGAACACCACACTGCCAGGGCTGCCATCTCTGGAACAAGCTGGTCGATGTGGCGCAGTGGGTAGAGCCCCTGCCTCACAGCACCAGAGACCCAGGTTCGATCCTGACCACGGGTGCTGCCTGTGCATGGAGCTTACACGTTCTCCCAGTGACCGTGTGGGCTTCCTCCGGCTGCTCTGGTTTTCCAGTTACCTCCCATGTCCCACAAAGACGGGCAGGTTTGTGGGTTAATTGGCCCTCTGTAAATTGCCCTGAGTGTGTAGGGAATGGATGAGAAAGTGGGATAACATATATATATATATATATATACACAGCCGGAAACAGGCCTTTTCGGCCCTCCAAGTCCGTGCCGCCCAGTGATCCCCGTACATTAACACTATCCTACACCCACTAGGGACAATTTTTACATTTACCCAGCCAATCAACCTACATACCTGTACGTCTTTGGAGTGTGGGAGGAAACCGAAGATCTCGGAGAAAACCCACGCAGGTCATGGGGAGAACGTACAAACTCCTTACAGTGCAGCACCCGTAGTCAGGATCGAACCTGAGTCTCCGGCGCTGCATTCGCTGTAAAGCAGCAACTCTACCGCTGCGCTACCGTGCTAGTGCTAGTGTGAAGTGAATAAGCGATCAATGGTCAGCGTGGTCTCGGTGGGCCAAAGGGTCCATTTCCATGCTGTATCTTTCAATGATGGAAGCACTTTAAGGCCTTGCAGATGGAGATCTCACTGTCACGGAAATGTTGGGCTGAATGTCGACACAAGAAAACGCAGATGTTGGGCAAAACACTAGGTGCTGGAGGGATACAGCAGGTCAGGAAATAGCTATGGGGGGAATGGGGAGATGATGTGTTTGGGTCATTTTTTGTTTCCCCATCTAGGGCGGTACAGTGGCGCAGTGGTAGAGTTGCTGCCTTACAGTGCCAGAGACCCCGGTTCGATCCTGACCGCAGGTGCTGTCTGTATAGAGATTGTACATTCTCTCTGTGATCGCATGGGTTTTCCGGGTGCTCTGGTTTCCTCCCTCACTCCAAAGACGTGTAGGTTTGTAGGTTAATTAGTTTCTGTAGATTGTCCCTAGTGTGTAAGACATAGAGCTAGTGTGAGCGGGTGATTGATGGTCGGCATGAACTCGGTGGCCAGAAGAGCCTGTTTCCACGCTGCATCTCTAAACTAAACTAAACTAAACTAAACTAAACTAAACTAAACTAATGTACCGGTGATTCGGTGGGTTTACGGACCTGTTTCCACATTATATCTCTAAACTAAACTAAACTAAACAATAGACAATAGACAATAGGTGCAGGAGTAGGCCATTCGGCCCTTCGAGCCAACACCGCCATTCAATGTGATCATGGCTGATCATTCACAATCAGTACCCCGTTCTTGCTCTCTCCCCATATCCCCTGACTCCGCTATCATTATATAAACTAACTAAACTATATATAAACTAACTAAACTAAACTAAAGATAGACACAAAATGCTGGAGTAACGCAGCAGGTCAGGCAGTTTCTCTGGAGAAAAGGAATGGGTGACGTTTTGGGTAGAGACCCTTCAAACTAAACTACTTTGAGGAAGAGTTCTCTGCACCATCTTAAAAGCCGAAAGCATCTTTATTACTGCCTAAGGTATCTCGCTGAGTGAAAATTAACATAGAAACAGAAACATAGAAAATAGGTGCAGGTGAGGCCATTTGGCCCTTCGAGCCAGCAGCGCCATTCATTGTGATCATGGCTGATCATCCACAATCAGTAACCTGTTCCTGCCTTCCCCCATATCCCTCGATTCCACTAGCCCCTAAAGCTCTATCTAACTCTTTTAAATCGCTGGAATTTAGAAGATTGAGGGGGGATCTTATAGAAACTTACAAAATTCTTAAGGGTTTGGACAGGCTAGATGCAGGAAGATTGGTCCCGATGTTGGGGAAGTCCAAAACAAGGGGTCACAGTTTAAGGATAAGGGGGAAGTCTTTTAGAACCGAGATGAGAACTTTTTTTTCACACAGAGAGTGGTGAATCTGTGGAATTCTCTGCCACAGAAGGTAGTTGAGGCCAGTTCATTGGCTATATTTAAGAGGGAGTTAGATGTGGCCCTTGTGGCTAAAGGGATCAGGGGGTATGGAGAGAAGGCAGGTACGGGATACTGAGTTGGATGATCAGCCATAATCATATTGAATGGCGGTGCAGGCTCGAAGGGCCGAATATCCTACTCCTGCACCTATTTTCTATGTTTCTATGTTTCTATGTTTCTAAATTCATCCAGTGAATTGGCCTCCACTGCCTTCTGTGGCAGAGAATTCCACAAATTCTCAACTCTCTGGGTGAAAAAAAATTCTTGTCACCTCAGTTTTAAATGGCCTCCCCTTTTTTCTTAGAGTGTGGCCCCTGGTTCTGGACTCCCCCAACATTGGGAACATTTTTCCTGCATCTAGCTTGTCCAGTCCTTTTATAATTTTATACGTCTCTATAAGATCCCCTCTCGTCCTTCTAAACTCCACAAACCCTGTCTTTCCAATCTTTCCTCATATGACAGTCCCTCCATCCCAGGGATTAACCTCGTGAACCTACGCTGCACTGCCTCAATAGCAAGGACGTCCTTCCTCAAATTAGGAGACCAAAACTGCACACAATACTCCAGATGTGGTCTCAACGGGGCCCTATACAACTGCAGAAGGACCTCCTTGCTCCAATACTCAAATCCTTTCGTAATGAAGGCCAACATGCCATTAGCATTCTTCTCTGCCTGCTGTACCTGCACGCTTACTTTCAGTTCTTTATTTAATGCAATCATTTTTGGGAAATGACAGCTGCTGGTAATGCACTTCCCATCTGCTTGCTGAACTTGCATTACTTTCTGCAATTGACTCACATGCCATCAGGAATTTGTGCAGAGCGCTGAATAAATTTACATCTTTCCAGGAAGAATCTTTTGGTTGGTACGACCCAGGGTGACTCACACCTGCATGTGTCAGGATCATGGCTGGGTTTGCACAGTGGCTGCCAATGAGGAACAAAGATTCACACGCTTCCAACGTTAGACAAAGTACACTCATCTTGGTGCTAACTGGAGATCACTGACTTTGAATTATGGAGATGTATAGGAAAATAACTGCAGATGCTGGTACAAATCGAAGGTATCACAAAATGCTGGAGTAACTCAGCAGGTCAGGCAGCATCTCAGGAGAGAAGGAATGGGTGACGTTTCGGGTCGAGGAATGGGTGACGTTTCGGGTCGAGACCCTTCTTCAGACTGAAGTGAGTCTGAAGAAGGGTCTCAACCCGAAACGTCACCCATTCCTTGTATACACTGGAATTTAGAAGGATGAGAGGGGATCTTATCGAAACGTATAAGATTATTAAGGGGTTGGACACGTTAGAGGCAGGAAACATGTTCCCAATGTTGGGGGAGTCCAGAACAAGGGGCCACAGTTTAAGAATAAGGAGTAGGCCATTTAGAACGGAGATGAGGAAAAACGTTTTCAGTCAGAGAGTTGTGAATCGGTGGAATTCTCTGCCTCAGAAGGCAGTGGAGGCCAATTCTCTGAATGCATTCAAGAGAGAGCTAGATAGAGCTCTTAAGGATAGCGGAGTCAGGGGGTATGGGGGAGAAGGCAGGAACAGGGTACAGATTGAGAATGATCAGCCATGATCACATTGAATGGCGGTGCTGGCTCGAAGGGCCGAATGGCCTCCTCCTGCACCTATTGTCTATTGTCTATTGTCTATTACTCCAGCATTTTGTGATACCTTGAATTATGGATTCATACAACACGGAAACAGGCCCTTCGGTGCATACTGACCAAGATGCTTTATCTACTTTCATAAATTCATATTCATAGGTTATAGGAGCAGAATTAGGCCATTCAATCATGGCTGATCTATTTCACTATCTTAACCCCATTCTCCTGCCTTCTCCCCATAACCTGCAGACATCTTCACTAATCAAGAATCGCAAATTTATCAATCTCCGCTATTCTAAGTTAAACAATCTCAGCCAGTCTCATTTACCTGCATTTGGACTCCTGCTGCAGTGAAGCAAAGCTTTAATTTTCTTTGAACTTTTCACATGAAATAAAACAAAAACACAAAGTGCTGGGGGAGCTCTGCAGGCCAGGCAGTATCTGTAGAGGGAAAGCTCAGGAGACCCTTCTGGTCGGGACCCTTCTTCAGACTGACAAAGAGTCTGAAGAAACGTCCCATCCCAAACCATTGTCTACCCATTCCCTCCACGTATGCTGCCTGACCTGCTGAGTTCCTCCAGCACTCAAGGTTTTGTCCGATTCCAGCATCTGCAGTTCCTTGCATCAGCATCTGAGGAGGGAATGGGCAGACAACGTCTGCACGTCTTTGGAATGCGGAATGAAACCGGGGCACCAGGAGAAAACCCACGCAGTCATGGTGAGAATGTACAAACTCCACACAGATAGCACCTGTAGTCAGGATGGAACCCGGGTCTCTGACACTGTAAGGCTGTAACTCTACCGCTGCGCCACCATGCCACCCCACATAAGCGTTACATAAAAAGAGATCCAGTCACACACAAGCATTAATATGGACCTTTGAAACACTGTAAACATTTAGTTAAACATTGCAATTCACTTCACATGCATATGTGAAATGCTTCAGGTCTCTTGAAATTGACACGGAACAAGCAAATGTGGTCGTTTCATGTAAAGTGTGCAAAGTGGTCTGACTGTGTGATCTTTCCAACCAGATAAAGGAAAGTTTGGGGGAAGGGAGCCACAACGAGCTGGAACACCGAGGCACCTTGGCATAGTTCCTACAGCAATTAGAATCAGGCTGACAATAGACAATAGACAACAGGTGCAGGAGTAGGCTATTCGGCCCTTTGAGCCAGCACCGCCATTCAATGCGATCATGGCTGATCATTCACAATCAGCACCCCGCTCCTGCCTTCTCCCCGTACCCCCTGACTCCGCTATCTGCTGATCTAAATCTGTGCAGGTAAATACTTTGCATTCGGAGTCATTCCCTGGCAGCCCATCCAACCAAGAAGAAAGATTGCAGTCACCAACAGCATGGTGAATGTGAAGTCATATACCGGTTCTCTCTGACCCAGAGGTTTGTGATGACATAGGCCGAGAACAAAGACCCAATGGGCCGCTGCCTACAGGGAGTAGCTCGCAAGTCCTGAAGACCGGAAAGTCGAGGAGGGAGCCGCTGGTGGCGATGGACATGAGGAGTGGGCCGGGAGGAGAGGGACCAGGGTATTGCTTCCAGCGCCTTCAAGGTCGGCTGCAGGAGGTGCCCCCAGGACGCAGACAGTCGGGCGGAGAGAGGGACTTCGGGTCGCGGGTCTGCAGCAGTCTGGGGCTTACCTGGGCTTACCTGGATCAGGGGCACTCCAGTACTTCGACCGGACTTTGGACTTTGTGGATTTTGTTCCTTGTAAACTGCGCCAAAATACGGCGGCTGTGCATTTATGGGTTGTGCAACAGAGTTTCACTGTGCTGTGCAAACTAGACAGTAAAGAACCATTGACCCAATGAACCACTGTCTTATGTTGGCAGTAGAGAGCTACAGAGTCATGCAGTGAGGGAAAAAAAGCTCTTTGGCCCAACTTGCCCACACCGACCAACATTTCCCATCTGCACTAGTCCCACCTGCTGGCGTTTGGCCCACAGCCCTCTATACCTGTCCTATCCATGTACCTATCTAAACGCTTCTTAAATGTTGCGGGAGTACCTGCCTCAACTACTTCCTCTGGCAGCTCCTTCCACACACCCACCATCCTTTGTGTGAAAATGTTACCCCTCAGGTTCCTATTAAATCTTTTCCCCCTCACTTTAAACCTCTGTTCTCTGGTTCTCGATTTCCGTGCTCTGGGCACGAGACTGCGCATCTTCCCGATCTATTCCTCTCATGATTTTGTACGACTCCATAAGATCATCCCTCATCCTCCTGTGCTCCAAGGAATAGAGTCCGAGTTTGCTCAATCTGTTTCTATAGCTCAGGCCCTTGAGTCCTGGCAACATCCTCATAACTTTTCCCTACATCCTTTCCAGCTTGACAACATCAAACCACCAGCGTGGAGGAACTAACAGAATTGATTTTCAAGGAGCTGGTCATGGCATCATGTTCGGCATAGACCATGAGGGGGATCTTATTGAAACATATAAAATTCTTAAGGGGCTGGAGAGGCTAGATGCGGGAAGATTGTTCCCGATGTTGGGGAAGTCCAGAACCAGGGGTCACAGCTTAAGGATAAGGGGGAAGTCTTTTAGGACCGAGATGAGAAAACATTTCTTCACACAGAGAGTGGTGAGTCTGTGGAATTCTCTGCCACAGAAGGTAGTTGAGGCAAGTTCATTGGCTATATTTAAGAGGGAGTTAGATGTGGCCCTTGTGGCTAAAGGGATCAGGGGGTATAGAGAGAAGGCAGGTACAGGTTACTGAGCTGGATGATCAGCCATGATCATATTGAATGGCGGTGCAGGCTCGAAGGGCCGAATGGCCTACTCCTGCACCTATTTTCTATGTTTCTATGTTTCTATAGACATTGTGGGCTGAAGGGCCTGTTCCTGTGCTGTGCTGTTCTGTGTTCTAAGGAGTTGCATACCAAATGAGCGCTGTACTGCTCACTGAAAGACAGTTCCTGTGAGAAGTGTTCTTCTAATCCTTGTGGTTGTGTGGCCGAGCGGTCTAAGGAGCTGGATTCAGGTTGCAGTCTCTATGGAGGTGTGAGTTCTAATCCCATCACAGCCATTGTGTGCAGATTTATTTTTGAACTATCTTTAATCGGACTTTACTCGACCTTATCTTGCACCAGACGTTATTCCCTTTATCTTGTATCTGTAATCATGTGTAATCTTTTCACTGGCTGGATAGCACGCATAAAAATCTTTTCACTGAATGTTGGTGCATGTGACAATAAACTAAACTGAAGTAAACTGCACTGTCCATTTCATGCTGAGGATCAAAGACTTTCTTTTGGAAACAAGGTGCTGGAGTAACTCAGTGAGTCAGGAGGCATCGCTGGAGATCATGGATCGGTCAGGACCCTTCTTCAGACTGATTGCAGGGGTCGGTGGGAAGGAAAGCCAGAAGATTCGAGAGGCCGGACAGACAATGGCATTTCATAGGTGGGTTTTTGAATCGATCACTTCCATTTGAGAGACCACTTGTGACCTTATTTTAACATCTAAAACCAAACATCAGTGCTTCTTGAAGTCATGTGTTTCTGGCAGTCGCTTCCCTCCACGCTGCCTCTACCACAATCAACTGTGAAGTTCCCCAAAGGTCTTCCTTTGATACCTGACCTCCTTCCTTGCTGTGTTCAACAGGTTCAAGAGTCAAGAGTGTTTTATTGTTATGTGTTCCAGATAGAACAATGAAATTCTTACTTGCAGTGGCACAACAGAATGTGTAAACATAGTACACTGTAAACAATATAATAAAAGAGAAAAAAAGTTCAGTGTGTATAGACACATGCTCACGTAATGGTCATTGTCTCAGTATTGACATTGACTGTCCTGGGCTCTAACTCTGAATAAGGACATTACTGTGCTGGAGATAGTGCAGTAGAGATTCACCAGGATGTTGGAGGCACAAGATGTGTCAAAGAGACCCGAAACAAAATGTCGCCTCTCCATGTTCTCCAGGGATGCTGCCTGACCCGCTGAGTTACTCCGGCACTTTGTGCTTTGTTTTCATTCGCCAGGATCTCTTGGCCAGACCAGGGCAATCGAGAACCAGAGGTGAGAGAGGAAGATTTCATAGGAACCTGACAGGTAACTTACACTAAGGGTGGTGGGTGTATGGAACAAGCTGCCGGAGGAGGCACTGCAGTTGAGGCAGGTGCTATCGCAACGTTTAAGAGACATTTACACAGGTCCACGGATAGGACGGGTTTAGAGGGATTAAGTGTGAGGTGCTGCATTTTGGTAGGACAAATCAAAATAGGACGTACAGGGTAAATGGTAGGGAATTGAGGAATGCAGTGGAACAGAGGGATCTGGGAATAACTGTGCATTGTTCCCTGAAGGTGGAATCTCATGTGGATAGGGTGGTGAAGAAGGCGTTTGGTATGCTTGCCTTTATAAATCAGAGCATCGAGTATAGAAGTTGGGATGTAATGTTAAAATTGTACAGGGCATTGGTGAGGCCGAATCTGGAGTATGGTGTGCAGTTCTGGTCGCCAAATTATAGGAAGGATGTCGACAAAATGGAGAGGGTACAGAGGAGATTTACTAGAATGTTGCCTGGGTTTCAGCACTTAGGCTACAGAGAGAGGTTGAACAGGTTGGGTCTTATTTAATGCTTTTGTTGTTGGACTGTGGGTGATTGAATTAACATTTTGTTCAAGATGGCCGCGCCGTTGTGTTTGGCTGCCTGCCACTGTATGTTTCTTTTTTTTCCTAGTCAGATGTGCAGCACTTTGGTCAACGTGGGTTGTTTTTAAATGTGCTATACAAATAAATTGACTTGACTTGACTTGACTTTATTCTTTGGAGCGTAGAAGGTTGAGGGGGGACTTGATAGAGGTTTTTTAAATTTTGAGAGGGACGGACAGAGTTGACGTGGGTAGGCTTTTCCCTTTGAGAGTGGGGAAGATTCCAACAAGGGGACATAGCTTCAGAATTGAGGGACAAAAGTTTAGGGGTAACATGAGGGGTAACTTCTTTACTCAGAGGGTGGTGGCTGTATGGAATGGGCTTCCGGTGGAAGTGGTGGAGGCTGGCTCGATTTTATTATTTAAGAGTAAATTGGATAGGTATATGGATAAGAGGGGATTAGAGGGTTATGGTCTGAGTGCAGGTAGATGAGACTAGGTCAGGGAAAGTGGTCGGTGTGGACTGGTAGGGCCGGACAGGCCTGTTTCCATGCTGTAGTTGTTATATGGTTATATGGTTATTTGGGTTAAATGCAGGCAGGTGGGACTAGTGTGGATGGGACACACTGTGGGCAAGTTGGACCTATGGGCCTGTTTCACGCTGATAGACTTTTTGACTCTATAGCAGGCAGCATCTGTGGAGAGGGGTAGGAAAAAAAGCTGCAGATGCTGGTTTAAATCTGTGGAGAGGGGAACAGGCTTTACATTTCCGTTCAATAACCTTTCATCGGAACCTTTATGACTTGAATGAGTCACACGGGCTTCTTAGGCAAGAAGTTGACGGCATTTGCCAATAGGATAATGATCCGGATTAGTCATATTGTTTCGTTACGCAAACACATTCCATCCGCATAACAGCTTGCTAGTAACAACTTCAAGGACTTTGAAATTCCCTGCTGAATCACAGAGAAACAGGTATGACAGGGTGAGAGATTAACAAGGGTTGCTCAGGAACCAATACTGCATTTGCTCGATACAATCATCAGAGTCACGAGGTGAGGTTTCTTCCCTAACGCTACCTGAGTTTCATGAGATTCGTCACATCTCCAAACCCAGAGGGCCCAAAACAGTTTATTGACAGCATTACACTGGTATAAATCATCGGTGTACCTAGAACAAACTGTCTGTGTCTAAACAATCATCATCAGGTGCGATGCTAAATATTACCAGAAATGATTTCATTTAATGTAGAGTCAGGAAATCGTGGTGCAACTTTAGTTAGGCTGGATTTGGGGTATTGCTTGCAGTGCTGGTCACCTCATTACTGGAAGGATGTAGAGGCTTTGGAGAGGTTGTAGAGGAGGTTTACCAAAATGAATATGAGGGAATCACTGAAGAAGGGTCTGAAGAAGGGTCTTGAGCCGAAACGTCACCCATTCTTTCTCTCCTGAGATGCTGCCTGACCTGCTGAGTTACTCCAGCATTTTGTGAATAAATACTTTCAAAGGGAATTACAAATGCTGGTTTGCACCGAAAATAGACACAAAATGCTGGAGTAGAAAAAAAATAGGTGACATTTCGGGTCAAGACCCTAAGGAAGGATTTCGACCCGAAACGTCACCTATTCCTTTTCTCCGGTGATGCTGCCTGACCCGCTGAGTTATAGGAAAGAAAAGATATTGTCAAGCTTGAAAGGGTTCAGGGAAGATTTACGTGGATGTTGCCAGGACTAGAGGGTCTGAGTTACAGGGAGAGGTTGAGTAGGCTTGATCTCTATTCCTTGGAGCGCAGGAGGATGAGGGGTGATCTTATGAAGGTGAAGGGGAAAAGATTTAATAGGAATCAGAGGGATAACTTTTTCACACAAAGGGTGGTGGGTGTATGGAACAAGCTGCCAGAGGAGGCAGTTGAGGCTGGGACTATCCCAACTTTTAAGAAACAGTTAGGCACGCACATGGATAGGACAAGGTTGGAGGGATATGGACCAAGAGGGATATGGAGGGATATGGACCAAGGTGGGACATGTAGCTGGGACATGTTGGCCAGTGTGGGCAAGTTGGGCCAAAGGGGCCGTTTCCACACTGTATCACTCTATGACATGACTCTATTGGGTTATGCCAGCATTTTATGTCTATCTTTACCAAGATGAATCCTGGATTAGGGGGTATTAGCTACAGGGAAAGTTTGGACAGATTTGGATTGCTTTCTCTAGAACATAGGAGGTCGAGGGTAGACAATCAGAACCTTTTTCCTAGGTTGGAATTACCAAATACTAGTTTTAAGGTGAGAGGAGCAAAGTCTAAAGGAGAAGTGCAGGGCAAGTTTTTAGTTAGAATTACCATCATGTTCGGCACAGACATTGTGGGCTGAAGGGCCTGTTCCGGTTCTGTGAATACGTATTACATTTTCAAGTTTGCATCGTCTGAAACGGCCCATGTTTATCTGTAGGGCCACATCATGAACAACACACTATCTACTTCCTCCGGTCTGAAATACAAACAATTATTGCAGCTATCAACACCAGTTTGAAAAGTTGCTTCTCATGGTGGCTACGTCACTAAGAGGTACAAAGATTTAAGACATGACAAGATGTTTTTTCACAAGGATTATTGGAATGCTCACTTATTGTTGAATGCCGTTAAAGCAACAGCCTTTGGTCGCACGGTGGCGCGGTGGTAGAGCGGCTATCTTACAGCGCCAGAGACCGGGTTCGATCCCGACTACACGTGCTGTCTGTACGGAGTTTGTACGTACTTCTCCTGTGACTGTTTGGATTATCTCAGGGTGCTACAGTTTCCTCCCACACTACAAAGACATGCAGGTTTGTAGGTTAATTGGCTTATTAAACATTGTAAATTGCCCCTAGTTGTGTAGGATAGTGCTGGTGTAGGGGTGATTGCTGGTCGGCGCAGTCTCGTGGGCCGAAGGGCCTGTTTCCATACTGTATTTCGAACTAAACTAAATTAAACTAAAGAAGCTATAACACTATCTGTAAAGAATTAAAGAGTATCTGAAATGGGAGAACATAAGAAAGTGCACAGAAATAGGCCTTCAGCATTGTCCAACCCATTTGTCTTAAGGATAGCGGAGTTAGGGGGTATGGGGAGAAGGCAGGAACGGGGTACTGATTGAGAATGATCAGCATGATCAATTGAATGGCGGTGCTGGCTCGAAGATTTAATATCTCGCCAATGTAATCCCAGCTAGTTGGTGCTCACTCTATGGCATTGCTTGGTGTCTAAGAAATTTAGGAAGTAAAGACTCACTGACACATCTCACTCTCGCTAACACACTCCTTCCCTCTCTCTCAGTGGCACATTCCATCTCTCCTCTTCACTCACTAACACACTCCATCCCTCCGAACACACTCCATCCCTCGAACACACTCCCATCACTCATTAACATACTATATCACTCACTAACACACTCCATCTCTCTCATTGACACACTCTCAAGAGTGAAAAGTGTTTGTCATATGCACAGACCTGGAATATGCAATCTTTACTTGCTGCTGCTTTACAGGCACATTAACAATTCAATACAACAAATAATATAACAATAATTATAGTACTGAGCGACATGGAGTTGCTGCCTCACAGTGTGAGAGACCTGAGTTCAAACCTGACTACAGGTGGTCTCTGTATGGAGTTTGCACGTTCTTCTATGGCTGCATGTGTTTTCTCCGGTGCTCTTGTTTCCCAAAACACACGGGCTTGTAGATTAATCGGCTTCTGTAAATTGCCTGAGTGTGCAGGATGCAAAACTGGATAACATAGAACCAGTGTGCGGGTGATTGTTTGGTCGGCGTGGACTCAGTGAGCCGAAGGCTTGTTCCACACTGTATCACTAAACTAAATGATAAAACGGAGACCAAGGAAGTGAGATGCTGTTCTTCAGATGCTAAGTTCCTCTGGTACTTTGAGTAATTTTGACACTAGTATATACGTGGGAGTGTGTTTGGAGAGAGCTGGAGTGTTTATTGAGTGATATAGTGTGTTAGTGATGAGTGGTGGGGTTTGAGTGTGATTTTAAGTTAGTACAATAGTTAATTGTATGTATTGTGAGTGTTGATCATTATCAAGTTGAAATTAGTTTTCATACATGTCAATCAGTATTTTAACAATCATTCCTATTATAAGTGTACATAATTAGTCCATTATCCTGCAATCACGAGTCACACTGTTTGCTCATTTCCATTCTACTACAATGCTCTTGTTCTCATGAGCGTGCTCGTCAGCAGGTCCTGCTGCGGCCCTCCAGCAGTTGCCTTCCTTGAAGCCACTTCCTCCCCTCCCTGTCACCTTCCCCTGGGCTTCCTGAGCGGTCGTGAGGGGCGTAACATATGGTGCATCATTATGGTTGGGGAGTGGAGATCAGAGTTGGGACTGAATTCTTCGACAGTGCACCGATCCAGAAGCGAAGGAAAGAGTGAGAATCCGCCAGACAAATTGAGAAGATGAGGGGGTTCGATTTCAAGTGTAAATGACTTGATAAAGGAACTGAGAATGCAGAAGTCAGAACAGGAGAAAAATATACACAGTGAAATGGCTTACAAAACCAGCCGCCAATAGATTTGTCAGCAGTTGGTAAATGATGTATTCTCAGCTGCTACTCGTTCGTTTTAGACACAAAAGTGCTGGAGTAACACAGCGGGTCAGGCAGCATCTCTGGAGAAACAGGATGGGTGACGTTTTGGGTCGAAGCCCTCCTTTAGACTGAAAGTAGGGGGGGGGGGGCTGGAGGTAAGAAAAGGCCAGAACAAATCAGGGGCGGCAACAGATGACCAAGGAAGGGTGGAGCACCTATTAGCTCCATAATGGCTATGATTTAATCAAAGATTTAATTGGAACCCGAGGGACAACTTTTTGACTCAGAGGGTGGTGGGTATATGGAATGACCTGCCAGAGGAGATATGAAAGGTTTAGAAGGCTAAGGGCCAAACGAGGCCAAATAAGACTAGCAAATTGGGCATTTTGGTCAGTGTGGACAAGTTGAGCTGATGCACCTATTTCGATAAGAAGATGCAAGTAACTCAGCGGGTCAGGCAGCATCACCGGTGAACATGGTTTGCTAACGTTTTGGGTCGGGACCCATGAAGAATCAATAATGACTCTTGTATCTGATTAACCTTTTACTGCAAAATGGCGGCGCTGCCCTAGCAGCTGCGGCTACACCTGCGGTCCATTTGTCTTGTGTTTTTGTTGGTTTTGTTTGTCTTAATTGTAGTTGTGATGTGGTGTTTTTGTGTTTGTGTACTATGTGGGGGGGAGGGGGGAAACTGTAACATTGTAAATATGTGTCCCTTCCGAACGGAGACCCGACCTTTGTTTTCTGGGCCGTGTCTCCGTTCCTGCTGCGGCCTACCATCGGCCCAACTCCTGGAGCTGTCGGCCTCCAGGGCTCTGGTTCGCAGAGCCCGCGGATCGGACTGACCACCACCGGAGCCGGCCGTCTTCGGAGGCTGCGGGAGCGGCTGTGACTCGCCTTAGGCTCGGGCCGCGTGGATGCCGACATCGGGAGCTCCGGCAGCGGCAGCGGGTTCGCCCGCCCCGGATCGCGGGGCTTGGGGCGCGGACATTTCACCGTCCGGCGCGGCCTAAGATATGCCGCGGGATATTTCTCTGCTGGGCGGGGGCTTCAATGTCGGGAGCCACGACCGCCCCGACGTGCAACAACAGCGGCAGCAGCAGCGTGTTCGCCCGCCCCGGATCGGATTTATCATCGGCGGAGCCGGCCGTCTTCGGAGGCTGCGGGAGCGGCTGCGACGCGACGCGCCTTGGGCTCGGCCCGATGTGGACCGTCCGGTGCGGCCTGCAACCACAACAACCTGGCTGCGGGCGAGGACAGCGGGAGAAGGGAAAGACATTGTGGCCTTCCATCACAGTGAGGAGAGAGAGGACTGGAGGAGACTCACTGTGATGGATGTTTCTTTGATGGATGTTTCTTTTTTTGTGTGTTTTGGGGGTTGGGTGGTTTGAGTGCCTATTTAATGCTTTTATTGTTGGACTGTGTTTTGGGGGTTTTGGGGTTGTGTAATTTGAATGCATATTTAATGCTTTTATTGTTGGACTGTGGGTGACCGAATTTCGTCCAATATTGGATGACAAATAAAGCTATCTATCTATCTATCTATCTATCTACTGTAGCAACCTCTAGCCGACAAGGTGAAAGGATCACCAATTCCAGAAACATTGAGATAACACACTGTGGACAATTAAAACTCCAAACCTGAAGGAATACCATGACATCACTGAAAGCACAGATCAGCATTGACCAATTGACCAAATATTTGAGGAAGTATATAAAGCAGTCAAAGCCACGACTAATATTAATTCTGCAATGTGACAACATGGATAGGTTGTCGGGGTCAGGATCCTTCTTCAGACTCAAAACGTCACCGATCCATGTCCTCCAGAGATGCTGCCTGATCTGCTGAGTTACTCCACCCCTTTGTGCCTCTTTTTAAAATCTGTTGGATTTTAGTAGAGAATGCTGGAGTCAATTTTCAAAGAGCTTTCTCTGCAACTAAACAAACATAAATTCCTTTGTGAATACAGGTGTATTATCACCATGTAATAGTACAGGAAATGCCTGAAATGCTCAGCAGGTCAGGCGGCACCTGTGGAGAATTAAGATTGCATGTTTGTGGTCTTCTATCTGAACAGGATATAGTTGGAAAGGGAACAAGTTTTAAACTGCAGAGCAAGTGTGGTGAGGTAAAGGGGAAGGAAGGGGAGGTTCGTGAGAGGCTGACCATCAGGAGAAGTGAAGTCAAATGGCTGTCGTTCTGGCTAAACGAGAGAGAGTTCAATAGTTCAAAGCATCAATGGTTCTTTATTGGCACATAGGCACTGTGCAATGAAGTTATTTTGGCATAGTTCATACATGCACGAGCCACCATATTTTCACGCCGGTTACAAAAGTCCAAAGTCCGATGACAAGAAAAAGAGTGCGTTCATTTGTCAGATAAACTACAGCACGGTGGCGCAGTGGGTGAGAGGGGCGGTACGGTGGTGCAGCAGTAGAGATGATGCCTTACAACACCAGAGACCCCAGATCAATCCTGACTAAGGGTGCTGTCTGTACTGAGTTTGTACTTTCTCACTGTGACTGCGTGGGTTTCCTCCGGGTGCTCCGGTTTCCTCCCACACTCAAAAGAGTGTTTCCTCCCACACTCCAAAGACATACAGGATGTAACTAGTTTAATTGGCTTCGGTAAAGATTGTAAATTGTCCTTAGTGTATATGATAGTGCTAGTGTACAGGGTGATCGTTGGTCGGCACCACTCGGTGGGCCGAAGGGCCTGTTTCTGCGCTGTATCTCTAAAACTAAAAGTAAATATATATCAGTTACAAACCAGACAAATGTAATTCTTGCGAACAGTAGGTGGCTGTGAGAGTTTAGGGAGGAGATGAATGTAATCTGATATTCCAGAAGAGGAGAGAGAAATTAATTGAATGCCAGAATTGTGAGAGCACAAACTGGAGTGGCTGAATATCTGAAATTGTTGAACTCGGTTTTGAGTATAACATGCCAAGTCAGAAGATGACAAGCTGTTTCTTAAGCTTCTCTGAAACTATGTGAGAGGCCAAATATAGAGTAGAGCGAGTGTGGCCGAGAATTAAACTGACAGGCCGCACCCAAATGTAATGTTCTATAATGAAAATGGTGTTATTTTTAACCTGACCTCCCTTAAAACATTGTAGGATTGGACGTCATTTGGTTGTTGATGGAAGTTTATGGATTAATGAATTACATTTCTCTACAATTTAATACTTGTTCCATTTCTAACTTTTTCCAGTTAGATAGAAGCCCCAAACATGCATTGTTAACCCTCCACAGATGCTGTCTGATCTGCTGAGCCTTTCAGGCAATTCCTGTTTTTATTAAGAAAGACACACAGCGCTGGAGTTACTCAGCGGGTCAGGCAGCATCTCTGGAGAAAATAGTTAGGTGACATTTCAGTTTGGGACCTTTCTTCAAACTGATTGTATGAAGGAAGGTCCCAACCCAGAACGTCAGCTATCCATGTTCTCCAGAGATGCTGCCTAACCTGCAGTTACTCCAGCACTTTGTGTCTTGTGTAAACCAGCATCTGCAGTTCCTTGTTTCTTGTTTTTTATTATATGGGTATAATTCACCTGTGATTACCAAGGAATTTACAAGAGAAGGAATGGGTGACGTTTCGGGTCGAGACCCTTCTTCGGACCCGAAACTTCACCCATTCCTTCTCTACTAGATGCTGCCTGACCTGCTGAGTTACTCCAGCATTTTGTGATACCTTCGATTTGTACCAGCATCTGCAGTTATTTTCCTACACAAAGAATTTACAAACTGACTTGTAATATCAGATCAGGTGAAACTAGAAGGGTAGGATAAATTGATGGTGGAATTCAGCAGGTCAGGCAGCATCAGCGGAAGGAAATGAACAGACGATGTTTCAGGTCACGATCAATTCCTTCCCTTTTCCATTAGAAAAATCCCAAACTACCAACCAGCATAAATGTGCTGCTGGAAGAAAGAGACAGACAGGCACAGAACAGGCGGTCACGGTGGCGCAGCAGTAGAGTTGCTGCCTTACAGCGAATGCAGCGCCAGAGACCTGTGTTCGATCCTGACTACGGGTACTGTCTGTGCGGAGTTTGTACGTTCTCCCCGTGACCTGCGTGGGTTTTCTCCGAGATCCTTGGTTTCCTCCCACACTCCAAAGACATACAGGTATATATGTAGGTTAATCGGCTTGGTAAATGTAAAATTTGTCCCTAGTGGGTGTAGGATAATGTTAATGTGCGGGGATCGCTGGTCGGCGCGGACCCGGTGGGCCAAAGGGCCTGTTTGCGCGTTGTATCTCTAAACTAATCTCTAAACTAATCTCTCTATACTAAACATAGAATGGTACCGCACAGGGCCAGGCCCTTCGGCCCACAATGTCCGTACTGAACACGATTTGGTTTGGTTCTGCATCGCATCCATTTCTGGACATTTTACAGAGGCCGGTTTACCTACAATCCCGCACATCTTTGGGATGTGGGAAGAAACCGGAGCTCCCTGGAGGAAACCCATGCTTTCACAGGGAGAACGTGCAAACTCCACACAGACAACATCCAAGGTCAGGATTGAAACCGGGTCTTTGGCGCTGTGATGCAGTGGCCACTGTCTACCTAAGCTAATCTCCTCTGTATCCCAACAAACATGCATACATATAGACACCCACACACACACACATATATGGATAGATTGCAAGATAAAAAGTACAGGTAATAAAGACACAAAGTGCTAGAGTAACTCAGCAGGTCAAGACAGCTTCCCTGGAGAACATGGATAGGCGACATTTTGGACCCAGGACAATCTGAGGAAGGGTTCCAACCCAAAACATCACTTATCCACATTCTCCATGGATGCTGCATAACCCACTGTGTTACTCCAGCACTTTGTGGCTTTTAAAAAAAAAACAGCATCTGCAGTCCTTGTTTCTACCAGGTAAATAGACTGATAGATCAGTTACAATATTCAGCGGTGTTGTTTTCAGCTATAAAGTACTGCATTTTATTGAGGCGATCCAAATGGATTAAAGTCACAACATAGCCAGGTTACTGATTTCAGTGATTCCAATAAATCTTCATTGATTTTATTGTTTGTAGAGAGCATATTTTCATGCAGGCTTTTCCAGGAATTGATTCCCAGCACTGCAATGGGGTGAATAATTAGTCTGTGCAAAGAGATGATGATTAGAATTGATAGGGATGACAGTTCACTCAAGAATACTTGTCGTCATGTCTGAGGCTTCCTTGGTGCAAGGTTATATCAGTCCTTATCCCACCCTAGACAAGAAAAACTATAATGTGGTCCCATTATTCACTGTCAGATTTCATTTTATTTCCGTGGACCAATTAATTCTCAAGTCCACTTGACAGTGTCAATGCTGAGAAGTTTCCCACCGGGGACTTAAGAACTGTACAAGACGTCGGTGAGGCCGCATTTGGAATATTGGAGTGTTCAGTTTTGATCGCCCTGAGATAGGAAGGATGTTGTTAAGCTGGAAGATTCACGAGAAGGTTGCCAGGAGTTGAGGGGCTGAGCTAAAGGGAGAGAGGCAGGGCAGGTTTGGATTTTATTCCTTGGGGCGCAGGAGGATGAGGAGTGACCTTGTAGACGTACAGGTTTACAAGTGAATTGGCTTGTGTAAATTGTTCCTGGTGTGTAGGTTAGGGTGATCGATGGTCGGCGTGTTTCCACACTGCACCTCAAAACTAAACTAAATCAACCTGCACGTCTTTGGGGTGTGGGAGGAAACCAGACTTCCCAGGGGAAACCCACATGAGGAGAACGTACAAACACCACACAGAAAGCACCCAAGGTCAAGATGGAGCCCGGGTCTCTGGCGCCCTGAGGCAGCGGCTCTACTATCTGTGCCACCGTGCCAGTTAGGAGCATTCACCTCGCAGCAGTGTGATGTGTTTGACTAATCGTGCCTAATTCTTTGAGACTTGTGACTGGAGAATCGAGGCTCTCAGCTTCAATGGGAATGGGCTAATTCAACCTCATTGTAACAAAGAACGTTGTTAATTTAATGACCCACTGACCTGAATTAACGATATTAGTCACAGGTCACAGAGATTAGGTGTGGGATACGCGACATTTACATCCATAACCTTTCATCAAAAGCCTTACGATCAAAGTCTGGAACCGTTGACAACCTCTTCACTGCAGGAACAGCTCTGCCCAAGACTGCAAGAAATTTCAGAGTTGTGGATGCTGCCCAGTCCATCACGCAGACTAGACTCCCCACCACTGGCTCTGTCTACACTTCTCACTGCTTCAGAAATGTAGCCAACATAATCAAAAACTTGTCCCACACTCCTTCTCACTGCTCCCGGCAGAAGATACAGAAGATTGAAAGCGTGCACCACCAGACTCAGGAACACTTTCTTCCCCTCTGTTATCAGGCTTCTGAATTGTCCTTCCAAAAGCTAAGGACAATTCACCACTACCCCATTGCAGACTTTATCTATGTAATTGACGCGCTACAATGCACAGTGACACAGTGGTAGAGTTGTTGCCTTCCTGCGCCAGAGACCCGGGATTCGACCCTGACTGTGGGTGTTGTCTGTACGGAGTTTTTACGTTCTCCTTGTGACCGTGTGGGTTTCCTCTGGGTGCTCCGGTTTCCTTCCACATTCAAGGACAAGTGAGTTTGTAGGTTAATTAGCCTCTGTAAATTGTCCCTAATGTGTAGGATTGAACCAGTGTGTGGGTGATCATTGATTGGCGTGGACTCAGTGGGCCGAGGGGCCTGTTTCCATGCTGTATCTCTAAACTAAACTGAACTAAACTAAACCAAACTAAACTGCACTGTGTAAGTTCCTCTTTGCTCTATCTATTGCACTTGAGTTTGATGTGATTGTATTTACTAATGGTATATCTGATCTGTTTCGATGGCATGCAAAACAAAGCTTTTCACTGTACCTCAGTACACATGACAATAATAAACTTAAACCTAAACCTCAACTGGGATCTCAAAGTGCATCACAATAATTTAATCATCACCATTCTTTTCTGGGAAAAAACAAAAGTTATTATACCAACAGTGAACTCCCACAGATTGCAATAAAAATATAATGAGATACTGTTTTCGTAACATGGGCCAGTGAGTAATATAGGTTATTAAAATCTGTCCAACTGAGACTGCAGATGAGGCATTGTAATGTATGAGATTGCAGATGAGACTTATTGTAATGTATGAGTCTGAAAAAGGGTCTCGACCCGAAACGTCACCCATTCCTTCTCTCCTGAGATGCTGCCTGACCCGCTGAGTTACTCCAGCATTTTGTGATACCTTCGATTTGAACCAGCATCTGCAGTTATTTTCCTACAGGTCTTATTGTAATGTGTGAGACTGCAGATGAGGTCTTATTGCAATGTATGAGACTGCAGGACTAGAGGATCTTCTGCCCATAGTCTTCGACTTCTGATTTAGAGGTGTGTTTCCCCCGTTCACACAGGCTCTATGTTTTCCCATTTCTCACCCATTCCTGATGCACTCGGGGCACTATCATTTTACAGAGTCCAATTAAACGACAAACCTGAGCACCCGGAGTAATCCCACGTGGTCGAAGGAAGAACGTTCAAACTCAACACAGAAAGTGGCACGGTGGCGCAGCGGTAGAGTTGCTGCCTTACAGCGAATGCAGCGCCGGAGACTCAGGTTCGATCCTGACTACGGGCGCCGTCTGTACGGAGTTTGTACGTTCTCCCCGTAACCTGCGTGCGTTTTCTCCGAGATCTTCGGTTTCCTTCCACACTCCAAAGACGTACAGGTATGTAGGTTAATTGACTGGGTAAATGTAAAAAAATTGTCCCTAGTGTGTGTAGGATAGTGTTAATGTGCGGGGATCGCTGGGTGGCGCGGACTCGGTGGGCCGAAGGGCCTGTTTCCGCGCTGTATCTCTAAATCTAAAAGCACCCAAGGTCAGCATTGAACCTGAGTGCCTGGCGCTGTGAGACAGACGCTTTACCTGCTGTTCAACTGTGCCGTCCAGATCTATTCCCGATCTCTCAATCTACCTCATTGTGGCTATTGCACTTTTTAAAAATCTGCATCTCATCTGCAGCTGTAAAACTATATTCTGCAGGGTTTGATGGCATTCATGTATGGATGCTTTTACCTGGCTAGCATGTGAAATAAGACTTTTTATTTTATATCGGTTGTGTACTATGCTTCCATATCTGTCGTGCTGCTGCAAGTAAGAATTTCATTGTTCTGTTTGAGACAGATGACAATAAAACACTCTTGACTCTTGATCCATGTCCTCCAGAGTTGCTGCCTGACCCGCCGCGTTACTCCTGTATTTTGTGCCTTGTACTCAATAAATGTTTACTCCTGCGTTTTACTTGCAAGAGTTCTGAGAATTAATCTTCGATTCATTGAATTTCTGGGGTGCTGCCTTTATAGGTCCATGGGCCCAGTAGGATATGAAGGGTCAAGGCGATTCCTCTGGAAAATCGCAGTGAATATTTAATTGCTGTGCATGCTGGATCGCAAAATGTTTTGTAAATGGAATAGCAAAACTGGAACGAGGTCTTCTTCTCCTTGCGTTTGAGGCCGCAGAAATGATGTAACGCCCTCCAGGCGCTGTAGCCAGTGCAATGTGCTGTTGTCGAGGGCCGTGAGGTCTACCCTTCCGCCAGGGGCAGACCTCAGGAAGGAGTTGAATGATGTGGTTTAAACTACATTTTTTTCTCCCAAATTCTTTTATTCAAAACAAAAAAATATATACAAGACCAGAACTGTGCAACATCTCTTTCGACGTTCTCTGCGGCGATACATTCATTCATTAGCGCTGTATATGGACGTGTTTGTGCCCGGAACACTCCTCATGTTATCTCTCATGGGGTGCTATCTCTTCCCTTGTTCGAGGATTGTCACCACCACACCCTGCCCCACCAATGTCCAGCAGCGGATGGGCCCCAGACCACAAGCTGTTTGATACTGCGATTGAGATCTGCTGTGTAAATGTAAATGGTTCACCCTATAAGGATTTTATGTTTTAAAAATGAAAGCATGTCTTCACTTACCCAATAGGCTGAGGATATGCTGAGGCAGCATTTTCCTAACCAATTGCAAGTTACTATTCTTAAAGGAGCATTGTTATATGGAGGAACTAGCATTTAAAAGGGCAATTTCCATACTTGCTTAGTCCAACAGCACCTCATATTTCGCTTGGGCAGCTTACCCCCCCCCCCCCCCCCCCCCCCCCCCAGCAGTATGAACATTGACTTCTCGAACTTCAAGTAACCCTTGTTTTCCCTTTCTCTCTACCCCTGCGCCTTCCCAGTTCTCCGACCAGTCTTACTGTCTCCAACTACTTTTTATTTCTGTTTGCTTTGTTGTTACTTCTCCCAGTTAATGGTGTTCTATTCTACATGTTCCTTGATCCCCATTCCCTTTGTCCTATTTTCACACCTTACACTTCCTTATCTATATCTCCCTCTCCTCTGACATCAGTCTGAAGAAGGGTCTCGACCCGAAACGTCACCCATTCCTTCTCTCCGGAGATGCTGCCTGTCCCGTTGAGTTACTCCAGCATTTTGTGTCTACCTTGCATTTAAATAGTTGCTTCTGGATTTATAATGTCTTGAGGTTACAGGAATGATGTGGAGACTTTGGAGAGAGTGCAAGAGAGGTTTCACAGAATACAGGATGAGTGGATATTACACAAGAAGCAAAGTGCTGGAGTAACTTAATGGGTCGGGCAGCATCTCTGGAGAGCATGGATAAGGTGCCGTTTCAGGTCGCGACCCTTCTTCGGACTCGACCCAAAACGTCAGTCTGAAGAAGAGTCCTAACCCGAAACGTCACCTATCCATGTTCTCTAGAGATGTTGCCTGACCAGTGGAGTTACTCCAGCACTTTGTGTGACTTGTTTTGTAAACCAGATCCTGCAGTTCCTTGCATCCATGTTAGTGGGTATTAACTACAAGGAGAAGTTAGACAAACTTGGATTTTTTTTCTGGAGCATTGGAGATTGAGGCGAGACTTTGTAGACGTATATAAAGTTATGAGAGGCATAGATAGGGTAGACAGTCAGAAACCTTTTTTCCAGGGGTGAAAATGTCAAAGACGAAAAGGCATAGCTTTAAGTTGAGAGGGGAAAAGTTTAAAGAAGCTGTGTGGGGCAAGTTTTTTATGCAGAGGTTGGTGGATGCCTGGAACCCGCAGCCAGGAACAGTGGTGGAGGAAGATACAATAGTGAAGAGACTTTTAGATAGGCACATGGATATGCAGGGAATGGAAGGATATGGATCGTGTGCAGGCAGAGGAGATTAGTTGATCTTGTAACCATGTTTGGCACAGACATTGTGGGCTGAATGGTCTGTCCCTGTGCTGTACTGTGTTCTATGGGGAGCGTGATGGGATTGTCAGCGCATTCTCAATGTCCTCTGAGGTGAAGTCTGTAGGTGGATGCATCAGACAGAAATGAAGCAGGACTCAGGTCTCATTCCCTAACACGGAGGCCGATCTTTCTCCCTGGTGCCTCTAACAATGGACATGATCACAACAATCTAAATCCACACAACATGATCACAACAATCCAATCTAAATCCACAGCTTTACAATGCAGGTGGACACAAAATGCTGGAGTAACTCAGCGGGTCAGGCAGCATCTCAGGAGAGAAGGAATGGGTGCATATCTGCAGACACCAAACCTTGTAAACACTGACAACCAGATTCAGGAACAGCTCCTTCCGCTCCGTTATCAGGCTAAAGGGCGTCACAGCAGTAGAGTTGCTACTTTACAGCGCCAGAGACCCGGGTTTTATCTTGACTCCCAGTGCTGTCTGTATGGAGTTTGTATGTTCTCCCCGTGACCACGTGGGTTTTCTCCGGTTCTCTGGTTTCCTCCCACACTCCAAAGACATACAGGTTTGTAGCTTAATTAGTTCCGGAAACAAATGTCACACATGATAATAAAGTATCAATTAACCAACATCTACTGATGTTGCTTGGAACCAGTGATGGAAATGGGGGGGTACGCAGGGGGATGGCGTTCCCCTAGTTTTCAATTTCCAGCTCAGGTTTAATGAGTACTGCAGAAAGATTCGAGTCGTTTATCACTTTATTCAACTCAGACGAAAACGATTTGTTAACTGCCACTGTTAGCACTTGTTAACAGCCAGTAGTTAGCAGGTAGTAGTTATACAATGTGTCATCAATACATCGATCCACATTCCTCAGTAAATGTAATTGTGTTTTGACCATGTATTAATGACACCACGTTCCTTTGAATAAAATTCAAGGGAGAATTTCTTAAACTCACTGTCAGAGCTACCGGACCGCGAGCACGGGCTCAGGTAAAGTCACGTTATTTTATTATTCCACGTTATTTTATTTGCCGCTCTGCCGCTGTGCCTCTGTGCCTCTCTGCCGCTGTGCTTCAGTTGTTTCAGTTAAATTAGAATGGATGGGGAGAAAATTAAATAAGTAGTACCAATAGTTTTTCCCAGCCTAAATCGTGAGTGGTGAATATTTTATTGTGGGTGGTTTTATTTAGCAAAATAATAGTGCAAGTGGAAATATTTTATTATATATCACTATCAAATTTTATTACATATCACTATCAAATCACTATCAAATCTCTATAAATTTCAGATTTGTGTACCCCTGTGAAAATGAGCATACTGAGATACTTTGAAAGACAGCGTCTTCAGATCAATGAAGAAATAAATGATAATGAAAACACTCAGCCAGAAAAGAAGGCAAAATTACTTGAAAATGATAATGTAATTGATGCAGCTGTTTCGCCTGATGCTGCATGTGAAGACATTTCAAAATATATTGAAAAATGTGATCTTCCAGACTGTTGGACATAAGAAATGTACTTAAACAATAAGAAAGAATATCCCTGGCTAATTGTTAAAAACAGAAAACTAGGATGTAGTGTATGCAGCAAGTGTCATCTTGGACTTGAACACAAGGAATTCATTTGTCTCGTGAGTGGTGCAGTGTTAATGTAGTAGGAGTGAGTGATGACAAGGCAAAACAGTAATGAGTTTAAGAAAAAAAAAATTTAAGCACAAAAATAGTGAAGCTTATATCAGATGCCAAAAAATCAATGAAACAGCTGAAAAAAAAGCAATCGAAAATGTAGTGTATATGTCACTGAAAAAGGACGAAGCAAAAACAGGTGCAAATATTGTACACAAAGGTAGGCCCTACACAGATATGTCTTCTGATATCGAACTGCAAGAAAGAAAGGGCATCGACTTAGGGTACGTTCTACACTCTCGTAAGTCATGTGCAGATGTTTCTCACCACATAGGGAACCAGATGCGAAAGACAGTGGTGGAAAATATAATTTCAAAACAATCTAAAATGTCTATAATGATTGATGAATCTACTACTATTAATGGGAAAACTGTTCTAGTAGTCTGCTTGAGAGCAGCAGTTGGTGAATCTTCCCAACCTGTATCATTCTATTTTGACTTAGAACATATGAAACTTGGTGTAAATGCAAAATCTATATATGATGGGCTTTTAAGTTGCTTACAAAGTGGTGGGTTTTCAATACAGTACCTAAAAGAAAATGTGATATCGCTTGTAATTGATGGTGCATCAGTAATGTTAGGACGAAATGCAGGGGTTGCAAAGCTATTTCTTGATGATTTCCCTAATGCAACTGTTTGGCACTGTGCCAGTCACAGGCTTGAACTCAGTGTAGGTGATGCTATAAATGAAGTTGCAGGTTTGAATCATTTGCAGATATTTTGTGATAAATTGTATTCCTTATATAAGGGGTCTCCTAAGAATCAGGATGAGTTAACTGCAAGTGCTGTCAACTGTTGAAAATTGGTCGTGTTTTCAGTGTGAGATGGGTTGCTTCATCTTACCGAACTATAAAGGCAATGTGGCAGTCTTATAAAGCTATTTGGGAGCATTTTGGAAAAGCACGCTGTGATGCTTCAAGATCTAGTGCAGAGAGAGCAAAGTACGAGGGGCTGAAAAAAGTATTAGAGTCATCAGCTTTCGTAAATACTTTGGGCTTGTTGATGGACAGTTTGCTAGAGTTGTCTGATCTGTCACTTGAACTGCAGAACCGAAATTGTACACTTAGTAAAGCACATGAGGAAATTAAACGAACTATCAAGGTTCTTGAATGTCAAATAGAGAAGCCAGGAAAATGTTATACTCAAATGGAGAAAGCAACAAGCCAGATGATATTTACTGGAATAAATTTGAGAGCTGGTAAAGTACCTACTATACATAGACAACAGTTTTTGAGGAGTTTGGTCAATAATATTAAATCCAGGCTACTTGAATCTACAACAGCTTCCAATGATAAATGTAAAAAGTCAATTAACAAGTTGAAATATTTAGATATTAACAATATTCCAGAAGATTCGCTTTTTACCTTTGGGGATAATGATGTCGAAGAAATGGAACAATTTGGCTTAAATGGTCGGCTTTGTGTCAGAACCTTCAGAGAATTCAAGGAATCTAAAGGGAAGATAGTTTCTGCAGATTTTCAGCAGCTGGTAACGGCTGTAAATACAATTCTGGTATCAACAGCAGAATGTGCAAGAAGCTTCAGTGGCATGAATTTCTGCATGTCACCACGACGTGCAAGACGTCAAACTGATCATCTCTCAACTCTTCTATTTATTAAGTTGGTGGGACCTCCTCTGTCAGAAGATGCCAGAAAGCAGCTATGACATATAATACACAATAAACTATATTATAAATACACAATAAACAAGTTATGCATTCTTGTACTCTTACATGGGTATGACTGCACATAGAAAAATCCCCCCTCCCCCCTTCTCAACCTCAGCCTCACGGACTTTAGAGTACCCCTAGTCCCTAAAACCTATTTCCATCACTGCTTGGAACACATTGTATTGAGGCACATCACAGCATGGTTTGGGAACAGCTCTATCCAAGACCGCAAGAAATTGCAGAGAGTTGTGGATGTAGCCCAGACCATCACGGAGTTATGCGTTTACCCAATCTATTCCTCTCATGATCTTGTACAACTCTGTAAGATCATCCCTCATCCTCCTGAGCTCATAGGAATAAAGTCTTAGAAGGGTCTCGACCCGAAACGTCACCCATTCCTTCCCTCCTGAGATGCTGCCTGACCTGCTGCATCTGCAGTTATTTTCCTACAAGTCTTAGACAATTATCAATCCCAGCAAAGTGGTGGGAGGCAGATTACTTGCAAACAGGTGACATTTACATCAATCACGCAGGGCCTCGGACTGAGTGTTTTTCTTTTATTTTCTATTGCTGATTAATTTAGTGTACTGTTCCAACCCTTCCTGCCTTCATTGCACAATACACGCCAGACATGCCTGACATTACAAAACACAGCCAAGTTACAGGAAGGTAAATGACTCACATACCTGCAACAGATCCCCAGGCAGAAACAGTCTCCACCTTGTGACTGCTTTGGTACATGTCTCATGCTAATGTCACGGAGATGTTAAAGACAGACACAAAGTGCTGGAGTAACTCAGCGGGTCAGGCAGCAATCCTGGAGAAAAAGCATGGGTGACGTTTCGGGTTGGGACCCTTCTTTAACCTGGTGGAGCTTCTGCCTCGCAGCACCTGGTTTGATCTGAACCCCGGGTACTGTCTGTGTGGAGTTTGCACGATCTCCCTGTGAACACGTGGGTGCTCCAGTTTCCCCGTTTTCTCCCACATCCCAATGATGTGTGGGTTTGGAGGTCAATTGGCCCTTTGGAAATGGTCCCTAGTATGTAGGGAGTGGATGAGAAAGTGGGACAACATAGAACGAATGTGAATAGGTAATCGATGGTCAGTGTGGACTTGGTGTGCCGAAGGGCCTGTTTCCTAAACAACTTGGACTTTGAAAATGGCGCAAAACCTTGTGTTTCTAGTATATTGTTTAGGTGAACTATTTCTATACACTTTGGGATTGTGCTTACGTATAGTGATAATTTACTGAACTCCGGCACAGCAGCACAGCGGTAGAGTTGCTAACTCACAGCGCCAGAGACCTGGGTTCAATCCTGACTACGGATGCTATCAATATGGAAGTAGAGTCATGACCCGAAATGTCACCCATTCCTGCTCACCAGAGATGCTGCCTGTCCCGTTGAGTTACTCCAGCTTTTTGGGTCTATCTTCGTGTTGCTATCAGTATAGAGTTTGCATGAGACCCTGTGACCACATGGGTTTTCTCCGGGTGCTCTGGTTTCCTCCCACACTCCAAAGGTTTGTAAGTTAATTGGCTTCTGTCAATTATAAATGTCCCTATTGTGGAGGATAGTGCTAGAGTATGGGGTGATCGCTGGTCGGCACAAACTCGGTGGCCGAGAGACCTGATTCCACGCTGTATCTCTAAAGTCTAAAGTCTAAAGTAAACTGTATGTTAAAAAAGAATTTCACTGTGCCTTGGTACATGTGATACTAAAG
The DNA here is from genome assembly GCF_053455715.1 of Rhinoraja longicauda. Classification (NCBI taxonomy): domain Eukaryota; kingdom Metazoa; phylum Chordata; class Chondrichthyes; order Rajiformes; family Arhynchobatidae; genus Rhinoraja; species Rhinoraja longicauda. The sequence goes on from NC_135965.1 coordinate 20,484,348, forward strand.
AACCATTAAACCATTGAATGAGTCAAAAGAATGTTCAGTAGCCTACTATCAGCAGCGTGATCATAACCAAACATCCTGTCTGTGATGTGGGTGAAAGGATAAATAAGGGCGTAGATGACAAGAAGAAATCCCCTTGTCTCTGTGATCCATTTTACACCTATAGTGGGCAAGACCCTCAGTTTTACAATAAGGACATAAAGTGCTGGAGTAACTCAGCCGGTCAGGCAGCATCTCTGGTCAACATGGATAGGCGACGTTTCGGTCGAGATCCTTTCGAAGGCGGGTGACGATGCTGGTTTATACCGAAGATCGACACAAAGTGCTGGAGTAACTCAGCGGGTCAGGCAGCATCTCTGGAGAACATGGTTAGGCGACATTTCGGGTCGGGATCCTTCTTCAGACTGATATGTAGGGGGTGTGGGAAAGAAAGGCGGAAGGGAGGAGTGGTAGGACAAAGCATGGAAGATTATAGATGAACACAGGCGAGAGAGGCAGATGGCACTCGGCACAGTGGCACAGCAACAGAGTTGCTGCCTTACAGCGCCAGAGACCCAGGTTCGATCATCACCACGGGTGCTGTCTGTACAGAGTTTGTGCATTCTCCTTGTGACCGTGTGGGTTTTCTCTGGGTGTTCCAGTTTCTTCCCACACTCCAAAATGTACAGGTTTGCTGATTAATTGGCATTCGTAAAGATTGTAAATTGTCCCCAGTGTTTGGGATAGTGCTAGTGTATGGGGTGATCATTTGTCAGTGTGGACTCTGGTGGGCCGAAACGCCTGTTTCCATGCTGTATCTCTAAACTAAACTAAACTAAACTAAACTAAACTAAGATGGTTGGAACAAAGGCTAGAGATGAGAAAAAAATGTGTGAGACTAAAGGACTGAAGAGTTATAAATTGTGAATCTAGAGGAATGAATGTAGGTGGAGGGGGAGGGGCAGTGGAGAAATAGGTGTTAGTCCAGGTGGGATACAGGAAGGATGGCGGGGGGGGGGGGGAGAAAGGGGGGAGGGGTGTTGTTAGAGGTTACGTAAAATTGGAGAATTAAATGTCCAGCCTGTTGGGTTATAAACTCCCTTCAACATTATACCTGTAACTCTGCCAGCGCACCACTCATGCAGAACAAGTGAGAGTTTAAATAAAAGAGTTGTACTTAAATCTCTGGGGTGAGTGAGATGTGAACCTTGAATCAGAGGTGAGAACCGCAAACACTGATTCACAACAGCCTTCCACCTTGGCCTTTCCTCCTTTGGGTCTTTCTGTGGTTACTCAGCTACAGTATCTTCCATGCACTACCACTCCCCTTGAGATATAGAGAAGGCATGCATCAGGAACCGAGAACCTTTCTGTCAAGTACAAGGAGGCACTGTGGCTCAGCGGTAGAGTTGCTGGCTCACAGCGCCAGACACCCGGGTTCTATCCTGACTACGGGTACTTTCTGTACAAAATTTGTACGTTCTCCCTGTGACCGAGTGGGTTTTCTCCGGGTGCTACAGTTTTCTCCCACATCCCAAAGACGTGCAGGTTTGGAGGTTAATTGGCTTCCGTATATTGTCCCTTGTGTGTAGGATAAAACTAATGTCCAGGTGATCGCTGGTCGGAGCACTCGGTGGACCAAAGGGCCTGTTTTCACACTATATCTTTAAACTAAATAAACGAAACTAAAGTACATTTAGTGCAAGATAAAGTCTGATAAATTTTGATTAAAGATAGTTCAAAAGTCTCCAATGAATTTAGAGAGACCAATTAACCTACAAACCTACACGTCTTTGGGAGGAGACCGGAGCACCCGGAGGAAACCCACGCAGTCACAGGGAGTATGTACAAACTCCTCACAGACAGCAGCCGAGGTTAATATCGAACCCGGGTCATTGGTGCTGTAAGGCAGCAGCTCCAGCAGCTAAGGCTTGGAGATGACAGCTAACTTTGGATAGAGAAACCATCCTGTGTCACTCAGGCACGAATGACTGAGGGGTTAGGGTGTTAAAGTTATGCAAGATGAGTTGCTGGAATTTAATATTTCATCTGTACCTGCCTCTGGATGCATAGGAAGTTATTGCAGATACTGGTTTATACCAAAGATCGACACAAAGTGCTGGATCAACTCAGCGGATCAGGCAGCATCTCTGGCGAAAAAGGATAGGTGACGTTTCAGGTTGAACCCCGAAAAAAGGGTTCCGACCCAAAATGTCACCGACCAATGTTCTCCAGAGATGCTGCCTGACCCATTGAGTTACTCCAGCATTTTGTGTCTGCCTATGTCTGTTCTCCTTTAGGAGGGTGTCAGAATAGGCTCAACCCCATTTCCAATAAGTGGTGTAGAGTGCTAGGTTATTAAGCTCTTACCATTTAGTTAAGCACCTAAACGTGTGCTGAGAAAGGTTAACATAACCTTGCATATGTCAGGATGTGCTGTACAAATTGAAGGGTACAGAAGTGACTCCCTAGGCAATTAGAATCCATCTGACTCTTTTAGCCCCACAGTTCCACCTTGGTAAAACCTGTTGGTGACAAGTGTTGGCAGCACAGTGGTGCAGCGGTAGAGTTGCTGCCTCAAAGCACCAGAGACCCAGGTTCGATTCCTACTTTGGATGCTGTTCGTACATTCGTACATTCTCCCTGTGACCGCATGGGTTTTCTCTGCAGGCTCCGATTTCTTCCCACACTCTAAAGACGTGCAGGTTTGTAAGTTAATTGGCTTTGGTAACATTGTAAATTGTCCCCTGTGTGTAGGATAATGCTAGTGTACGGGGTGATTGCTGGTTGGTGCGGACCCGTTGTGCCGAAGGGTCTGTTTCTGCACTGTATGTGTAAAGTCTATTGTGATGTGGAGCAGCACAGTGGCGCAAATGGTAGAGTCGCTGCTTCCCAGCATCAGATACCCGGGTTGGATCCTGAATACAGATGCAGTCTGTGTGTGGAGTTTACACGTTCTCCCTGTGGACTGCATGGGTTTCCTCCGGGTGCTCCGGTTTCCTCCCACATCCCTACGACGTGCGGGTTTGTGGGTTAATGGTCCCTCTGTAAATTTGCCCCTACTGTGTGTCGGGAGTGGATGTGAAATGGGATAGCTTGGAACTAGTGTGAACGGGTGAGCGATGGTCAGTGTGGATTCGGTCGGTCGAAGAGCCTGTTTCCATGCTGTAGCTTTCAATCAAACTGCCCCCAAGGAAATCAGTGTCAAAACCAATGAATCTCTGCAAAGGTAACTCATGACACACGGGGTCTCACAGGTAACCTGTTGATGTCCAGCAGCAGAGGGCACTCAGAGCCCTGCACTTCACTTCACTGACACATTATATGGACCTTTTTTTGATTACACTGCATTCCCACTCTCCAAAGACGTACAGGTATGTAGGTTGGCTTGGTAAAAAATTTAAACTGGCCCTAGTGGGTGTTGGATAGTGTTAACCTGCGGGGATTGCTGATCAGCACGGTCCCGGTGGGGTGAAAGGGCCTTTTTCCGCGCTGTATCTCCAAACTAAACTAAACTAAAAGAATGGCTGAGGCCTTGTGGTCACTGTTTAAAAATAAAGATTTCACCCAGTTAAGGCAGAGATGAGGTGCCTTTACATTCTCTGAATTTTTATGTTTTGTAGGAATTGGAATGCATTTTTTAATAATTATTACCGAAGACAATTAACCTACAAACCTGCACGTCTTTGGACTGGGGGAAACCAGAGCACCCGGAGAAAACCCACACAGTCACAGGGAGAACGTACAAACTCTATACAGACAGCACCTGTAGACAGGATCAAGCCCGGGTTCCTGGCCCTGTAAGGTAGCAACTCTACCGCTGCGCCACTGTGCCGCCCTGACTATGCAATGATAAAGTCCAACGTTGCGTATATCTTTTTAATTACTTGCACTAATATCCTGGGGTTTTTTGCACAGTCTTTTTCTTTCACTGTCTTGGATAATTTATGTTTGACATCAGCCTGGCCATGCTCTCATTTCACTCTCGATGGTCTCCTCACTATCGATGGTCTCCTCACTCTCGATGGTCTCCTCACTCTCCATGGTCTCCTCACTCTCCATGGTCTCCTCAGTCTCCATGGTCTCCTCCCATTGGGAAGAAGGCACAGAAGTCTGAAAACCATGATGACCAGGTTCAAAAACTGCTTCTTCCCAACAACCATCTTGAACACCACACGCCACCAATTTAAATTATGAACTTCCATTGGACTGTCTTTGGTTAAAGTCAGGACCTCTGTTTTTTTTGCACTGAATTTGTGATTATTACTTTATTGAATTTTTACTTTGGAGATACAGCATGGAAACAGGTTCTTCGGCCCACGATGTCTACCCCTACCAGTGATCACCCTGTACACTAGCACTGTCCTACACACGTGGGGCAATTCACAATTTTATTCAAAGCTAATTAACCTACAAATCTGTACATTTTTCGAGTGTTGAAAGAAACCGAACCACCCATGGAAAACCCAGGCAGTCACAGGAAGAATGTACAAACTCTGTACGTACAGGGCCCTTAGTCAGGATTGAACCTGGGTCTCTAGCGCTGTAAGGCAGCGACTCTACCGCTGCGCCTCTGTGCTGCCCCTATTTTTCTTGTTTATTAACTATTATCTGTGTATTGTGTTTGCTTAGGATTGTGAGTCATAGGACCACAATTAGGCCACTCGGCCACGAGTCTGTTACGCCATTCAATCATGACTGATCTATTTTTTCCTCTCAACCCCATTCTCCTGCCTTTTTCCCATTACCTTTTACAGTTGTTATACTGCTGTTATACTGCTGCAAATAAGAATTTAATTATTCCGTTGTCAGTACATACGACAATTAAACTTTACATTCATCCCCCTTCTGTCATGGGGTAGACTGAGAATGACTCCCCCCCCCCCACCCCCCCCCCCCCCCCCACCCTCCCACTACCCAATCTTTGCACATCCCCCAAGCCTTTCCACTCATCACTTCAATTTCATGTTTCATGTTTTTTTTATTTATATGACTGTTGGCAGATCAATTTCCCTCCTGGGATAAATAAAATTCTATCGTATCGTATCGTAAATACTCCTAACTCTTGACTTGAATGAAGTGCTGACACAGGAACTGCAGATGCTAGAATCTTAAGCAAAACAGAAAGTGCTGGAGGAACTCAGCGAATCAGACAGCATCTCAGGGTGTCTCGGGCAGCACAGTGCTGCTGCCGAACAGAACCAGAGACCCAGGATCATTCCTGACTATGGGTGATGTCTGTACGGATTTGCACGTTCTCTCTGTGACTGCGTGCAGTTGGCAGGTTAATTAGCTTCTGTAAATTGTCCCTCGTGTGTAGGATAGAACTAGTGTATGGGTAATCGCTGGTTGGCACGGTCATGGTGGACCAATGTGCCGAGTTTCCCACTCCCCTGACTCTGAATCTGAAGAAGGGTCTCGACCCGAATCGTCACCTATTCCTTTTCTCCAGATATGCTGCCTGTCCCGCTGAGTTACTCCAGCATTTTGTGTCTACCTTCAGGCCAAAGTGCCTGTTTCCACACTGTATCTCTAAAACTAAACTGAACTAAAAGACATGGATAGGTGACGATTCAGGTCGGGATCCTTCTCCAGACTGTTCCGACCGAGTCTGAAGGTGGGTCTCGACCAGAAAGGTCACCTATCCATGTTCTCCAGATGTGCTGCCTGACCCGCTGAGTTCCTCCAGCACTTTGTGTTTTGACTTGATAGCTGTCATTCTGTCAGTGACCTCTGCTGGATAATGGGCTGGAGTGCAGGAACAAAACTGGATTCTGCATTGATCCCCTTAAGTGGTTGCAAGGACTTTCCCCAAATGGCCATGTGCCCACATGTTGGCGTAGTCAAGCAAGGCTATCAATATTACAACAGTCAGCATGAATATGATATCTCTGACTGAGTGGAGCATCCCAAGATCTTTCACCGTAACGTTATCAGACACAATATGACACCCAGCTACGTAGGAGATAGTCATTGAGTCAGGGAATTATACTGTCTAAACAGACCCTTAGACCCAACTTGTCCACGCCGCCCAACTACACTAGTCCCACCTGCCTGCCCTTGGCTCATTGCCCTCCAAACCCATCCTATCCATGTACCTGTACAAATGTTTCTTAAGTGTTGCGATGATCCCTGCCTCAACTACCTTCTCCGGCAATAGACACACAAAGCTGGAGTAACTCAACGGGAGAGGCAGCATCTCTGGAGAGAAGGAGTGGGTGACGTTTTTAGTTGAAACTCTTCTTCAGACTCCGGCAGCTCGTTCTAAACACCCACCACCCTTTGTGTAAAAAGGTTACCCCTCCTATTAAATTCCACCCCCCCCCCCCCTCCCCCCCACTAGAAGACCTTAGGGTAAAGTGAGCAAGAACTTTGGCCAAAGGGGAAACATTTAAAAAAATCTTTTAAAAGGGCGAGGAAGCCAGGGATGTTTTTGGGCAGGAATTCCAGAACTTTGCATCTAGGAAACTGCAGGTATTGATGTTGTGACACAGGACATTTGTAATCTTTAAATCACCTCCAACCACAGTGCCCACATCTCATGCTGACTTTTTACTCTCCATGATCTATGATTAATGCACAGGTCAAGACATAGAGCAATTTCACCCAGCGAGGGAGAAAGGGACAGAGAGGTTGAGAGAAGGAGAGATAAAAAGGTGTGAGAAAGGTAGAGGTGGAAGATGAGGGAGTGACAGGCAGAGTGGGCAAGAGGAGGGAGGGAGAGGCAGAAAGACAGACAGACAATGACAGAGGTAGGGAGAGAGGGCAAGAGAGAGGCTGGGTGAGGAAAACCCATGTGGTCACAGGGAAAATGTTCAAACTCTGTACAGACAGACAATGACAGAGGTAGGGAGAGAGGGCAAGAGAGAGGCTGGGTGAGGAAAACCCATGTGGTCACAGGGAGAATGTACAAACTCTGTACAGACAGCAGCCATAGTCCAGATCGAGCCCGGATTTCTGGCGCTGTAAGGCAGCAACTCTACCGCTGCGCCACCGTGCCGACCGACAACAACATTCATGGGCACTGGAATTTGCAGGGCCCCACTTTCATTATGACAAAGTTTAAAAGAGATGAGCGGCAAAGCTTTTTTACACAGAGGGTGGCGGGTGCCTGGAACGCGCTGCCAAGGAGTGGTGGAGGCAGATACGATAGTGGCATTTAAAGATAGGCACATGGATATGCTGGGAATATACATCAGGAGGTGTAGATCGAGAGCAAGCAAGATTATGAGGGACCCCTGCCACCTCAGCAGCAGACTGTTCCAGATGCTACGGTCAGGCAAACGCCTCCGCTGTTACGCTGTGAAAACGGAGAGGATGAGACGGAGTTTCTTCCCACAGGCCATCAAGACTGTTAACTTTTATAACTCCAGGGACTAAATTTTGTCTTCTCTGCATTAACTTTTATTTATATGCTGTAACTGTAATTCGTTTTTGTACAATCCACAGGCATTGCCACTTTCATTTCACTGCACATCGTGTATGTGCATGTGACAAATAAACTTGACTTGACTTAACTTGACTTGAATGGAGGGATATGGATAATGTGCATGCAAAAGAAAATAGTCTGTTGGGACCCTTCTTCAGACTCCATCGATGCTGAAGAAGAGTCCCGACCTGAAGTCACCCATCCTTTTTCTCCAGAGATGCTGCCTGACCCGCCGAGTTCCTCCAGCATTTTGTGTCTATCTTTGGTATAAACCAGCATCTGCAGTTCTTTGTTTTTCCACAGATTTTGCCTATTTGCTGTCGGGACCTATTAGGCCAATGAAGCAGGTGGTGGGAATAAGGGTCCCGACCCGAAACGTCACCCACCCTTTTTCTCCACAGATGCTGCCTGACCCGCTGAGTTACTCCAGCACTGTGTCTACAACACACGATGCCTCAGAAAAGCCACCAGCATCCACAAAGACTCTTCACACCCCTGCAACAGTCTGTTCGAACTCCTTCCATCGGGCAGACGATACAAGGCCTTCTACGTCCGCACCTCCAGACTCAGGAACAGCTTCATCCCCAGGGCCATAGCTGCTATGAGCCGGATGGTCACATCACACAGTGATCCGGCACAGATTCACTTGCACTTTATTCGGTCTTAAAACTGTTACAATTTGTTTCGTTGGGTTGCCGTTGTTTAAACTAACTAAATTATTGCATCGTATGGGAGGCGCATTCCCAATCTCGTTGTACCCCTGTACAATGGCAATAAAGATATATTGTATATATTGTAGTGTGTCTAACTTAGGTGGGACCCAGAGACCGCGAGTGTAGTTGCCCTTTTAAGAGATTTGGCTCCAACTCCCTCCCCCTTTCACCTCTCCCTCCCTCCCTCCCTCCTTCTTTCCCTCCTCCTCCTCCTCCTCCCCTTCCCCTCCCCTTCCCTTCCCAGGCAGCGAAGGGCTTGAGGCTGAAGCCCGCTATCGTTCACGCCCTGCCTTGTGTCAATGGGAGGAGAGAGCGTGGGAGAGATCGCGGCGCGTCAGAATCGCACCCTGGTTAAGCAGAGAGGGACGCACCGTGTCTAACCAAACGCTGAGAGCCCCCTGCAAAGCTGAAAGGGGCCTATGAACCAGGAGCTGATTTAAAACAAAGTGCTGGAGGACAAGGGGAAGGATTTGCTTGTTTGATTATTTAGGGGCAAGAGCGTTCGCCCTTTTTGCTATCTCAATTTCCGAGAGGGCTTCCCACCCCGTTGTCATTTCAGATCAATTTCGGCTGCTGTTTAATTTGGGGGAAGCTCTACTGATTTTCAACACACACACACACACACACACACAAGAGCCCAGCCCTGCAAGGGGAAGAGAAAGTGGCGACTGTCAACCATGAGAGAATACAAAGTGGTCGTTTTGGGCAGCGGGGGTGTTGGAAAATCTGCCCTGACCGTGCAATTCGTCACAGGATCTTTCATTGAGAAGTACGACCCGACCATTGAGGATTTTTACAGGAAGGAGATCGAGGTGGACTCGTCGCCCTCGGTGTTGGAGATACTGGACACGGCCGGCACCGAGCAATTCGCCTCCATGCGGGACCTGTACATCAAGAACGGCCAGGGCTTCATCCTGGTTTACAGCCTGGTCAACCAGCAGTCCTTCCAGGACATCAGACCCATGAGGGACCAGATCATCCGGGTGAAGAGATACGAGAGGGTCCCCCTGCTGCTGGTGGGCAACAAGGTGGACTTGGAAGGGGAGCGAGAGGTGACTTACGGAGAGGGGAGAGCCTTGGCCGATGAATGGAACTGCCCGTTTATGGAGACCTCGGCCAAGAACAAAATCTCAGTGGACGAACTGTTTGCAGAGATCGTTCGGCAGATGAACTATGTAGCCCAGCCTAATGGAGACGACCAGTGTTGTTCTTCGTGCGTGCTGCTGTGATAGATTTCTATATAAATATATATTATACATTATGAAACGAAGGTAAGAGGGGTTTTTGTTTTTTCTTTTCTCTCTCTCCATTTTAAAGGTTAGCTTTGGGGCTAACTTTGTTCACCTGAGATGTTTGGTCTGTGGAGGGGAGAAATGTAAGATTTGTTTTTAAATTAAAAATTCTAAAATAGAAAGCAAGGGGAGAGAGAGAGAGAGATGAGACACTCGTGATGTGTGTGTGTATGTGTTGGGGGATGGGAAGAGAAATCTAAATGCCCCTCCTCCCATCTGCGATTTTACTTCCAAGAAAGCAAATTTCAGCGAGCAGTCTCTCTCTCTCTCTCTCCCTCCCTCCCTCTCCCCCACTCTCTCTCGCTCTCTGAACACCAGTTTAAAACAAAACAGCCTCCTATCTTAAAATGGTGGGACTAACTTCAATCTACTGGTATCATTCAATCTCTGTGATCTGTGTAAGATAAAACAATGTTGTTGGAATGGGCCGAGACTAAATTCCCGTTACACATTATTAACTGTAAAGACTGGGGAGGAGGGAGAATTAAAAAAAAAATCTATATATTTAAAGGTTTATTTGACTATTTGCAAACTGCCCCATCAGGGAAAATATACATATATTGATTGAGTGCAGATAGCGGTTGAGAGGTTTTGCTGAATTCCTTATTTATGTAATTTGCTGAATTCCAGATTGAGTAATTAAAGTTTTCTATTTCACCCTCCTCCCATTTGCAGGCACAGAATTTCTATGCAAAGTTGGAGATGTGGATATGTGGAAGTCCATAAACTATGTGACGTCCAGCAAACTTGGAGACTGTATAACAGAGGCCACCAATTATTGGATTGCCTCCACCGTGACTGCAGTTCTGATGGTGGGGTTTGGGGATGCAGGAAGTACTTTTTTTTTCTGTTGAACTGCTGTAATGTCTATTTTCCTGTTGCCTCCTCTTGCCCCTCCCCTCTCCATGTCCCCCACCCCAGTAAAAAAAGAAGTGATGGAGGGGCTGAGGGGAAGAAAGGCAGAGCAAGTATATTTAAAAATGTGTGTGTGTGTGTGTGTGTGTGTGTGTGGAGAGGGGAAAGGAAAAAGGGACAATGGTATTTTTTTCAACTGTGAGCTGTGAATGCACCACAACAACCATAGACTTGTACAAACAAGGTGCAAGGGATGGGGTTTTTATTTTTTTGGCGGGGGTGGGAACGATGGGGAAAGTGGGTGGGGAGGGAATGATATGGATGAACAGCAAAAAGCCCGGAGGTTTGGAGCAATGACTGACTTCTCTGCTGTGGTCCATTGATCCACTGATGATAGGCCAACATACCCTTGTGTTTAGTGCCTTTGAGACTGCTGTCAATTCTGTATGTGCCAATTTGTTTAAAAACCTCCACACTATTTAAAAGAAAAGTACAGGTCCACCACCGACCTTATGGGAACTGGGGGCCGGGCGCCTCCTTTAAGCAGGACAAAATTACGAGGGCGCACTTGAAACCCCCACCACCCCTCCCCCCTGGATCCCCCCCCCCCCCACCAAAATGTGGAGCCTAGGCCGTGTGAGGCAGCCAATCTTGACCTCATCGGGACTTCTGGTGCTGGACTTCTGATTGGCAGACCAAGTATGCCCCCCTGCGGCTGGGGCTCTGGAACCAGCAGATCCGATCCCATGGCCGATTTTGAGGGGTCGGTACCTTGGCACCCCCCCCGAGGCCGTGACCTCTGTTGGACCGGCAAAGTGGATAATCTGGGCAAGGCTCTGGAAACCAAGGGTGCCGGAAAACCGGTGTTGGACCTGTACTGCAATGTTCCCACACAAAGCATGGCAAGATTCAGTGAGTCTTTTCTTGGCCAAATCCATAGACCTTTTTTGTCTTGAGCTCTCGCTTTTGCCTACATTTTGGGTCGTTCAAGAAGCCATCTTTTCTCTCTTGTTTCCAAAGGAACTGCCTGCCCACAGTTTGATATTCCATGTACGAATCTAATCCCCTTCCCACCCCCACCCCCCCCACCCCCATCCCCCGGCAATGAGAGGGAAGGGAGAAGGAGCACGGGTGGGAAAAGGGATGGGACACTGGAATCTTGATTTGGTGCATCAAGGAATTCTAACATCCTCTGTATGTTGCAAAATCAGACGTGCATTTAATAGCTGTCTGCCTGTCCCAAGACTTTTAATACAAAATGCATTTTTATATATAAAAAAACAAACAAAATGACATGACGCGTTGCGAGTTTTATTGTACATTATGGCATTTCAAATATTACAACCTGAAAACCAGTAGCCTTTTCTCAACCTGATTGTATGTCGAGCCGTTTCATACATTGGTGTGCCATACATTGTAACTTGCCGAAATTCGTTCTAGTTTAAAAATCTGCTGTTTGATGTGGCCACTTGGAAAAAAAAATACTTACTTTGTGTGTGAAATGGTGGCCCATTTTGAACGATAACGATTTCTATTCTACCTTGCTGGCAGCTGGAGTATCTGAGAGGTGCAGTATTCACAATGAATCAGGGTGCGAATTATGTTGCAACACAGTAGATTCTTGTGTGGGAGCCAGAGGGATTGAAAAACAAGGAACCACAGATGCTGGTTTACAAAATAAGATGCAGAGTGCTGGAGTAACTCAGCAGGGTCAGGCAGCATCTCTGGAGAACATGGATAGGCGATGGTTCGGGTCGGGACTCTTCTTCTGACTGATGGGTGTGAGAATAGACCCAAAGTGCTGGGGTAACTCAGCTTTTCCTGCAGCATCTCAGGAGAAAAAGGATGGGTGTTGTTTCAGGTTGCGACCCTTCTTCAGATAGGTATGGGGGTTTGTTGAGCAGATTGACACATAATGTAAAGCCTCCTCCACTATCCCGTCTTCCCATGGGATGGTGGCAGTGGACTGCTAAATGTATGTGCGATCATGTTGTACAAGATGAATTTATAAATTTTTCTCTTTAAAGTTGATTCATGGTCATTTGTGGTCGGGCCATTTTTTGGGGGTATGTGTGGCTCTGGTCTTGAGGAGATGGAGGTGACCTGCCTTTCTTGAACCATTGCAGTCTATGAATTGAAGGTGCTTTACTAGTACAGGCCCACCATTGATTTTCCAGCAACTGGTGGTCCAGGCAAATCACGAGAGCGTACTTGAAATCCCTCCCGGAAGTCCCCCTGTAAATGGCGCCGAGGCCGGGTGAAGTGGCCGATCTCGACTTCTTCGGGACTTCCGTGGGTAGACAATTGGCAGGTCAACTTTGCCCCCTGGGCCCTGGAACTCCGGCCCTGCTGGAGCCGGCAGATCCGTTCCAGTAGCCGAACTCCGCGGCAGACTTTGCGGGTCGGTATTTTGCCCCTCCCCCACAAGGCCATGACCGTTGTTGGTCCGGCAAAATGGATGATGCAGAATGGCTCTGGAATTAAGGGTGCTGGAAAATCTGTGGTGGACCTGAAGTGAGTGAACCCAACCCACAATGAAGATGCAGGTTAAATATGAACCCAATTAATGGAGGGACATGGGTTACGTGCAGGTAGATGAGTGATGGTCTTGGCATCATGTTCGGCACAGACCATTGTGCCTGTTTTTGTGTTGTGCTGTTCAATTAGTCCACGTACCTCACTTGGATGTGGGGAAACTTGGAGGTGACTGCTCTTGTATGCTTGCCACCTTTATCCTTCCAGATGACTGGCTGCTATGTTTTGGAAAGGTGCTGTTGAAAATATCTCTGCAGGTTGCTTATGGTTATCCCTGTTGTGGGGGATGAGCATAAACAGAAAATGCTTTGAAAAACACTCAGCAGGTCAGACAGTGTCTCTGGATGGGGAAAAAGTTAACGTTTCAGATCCGGCGTCTTTTCCCACTACTGACTGAAGGACTGGAATCTGAAATATTAACCCTCACCCTTTCTGCAGATGCTGCTAGACCTGGGGGACGATTTGTTTTTACTTTCAATTTCAGATTTCCAGCTTCAGTAGGGTGGCGCAGCTGGTAGATTGCTACCTTTACTGTAGGTAGACACAAAATGCTGGAGGAACTCAGCAGGACAGGCAGCGTCTCTGGAGAGAAGGGATGGGTGATGTTTCCAGTCGAGACCCTTCTTCAGACTGCCCTGCTACATTACTGTTCCAGAGGCACAGGTTCGATCCTGACCTCGGGCGCTGTCTGCGTGGAGTTTGCATCTTCTCCCTGTGACCGTGTGGGTCTCCTCAGGGTACTCCAGTTTCCTGACACGTCCCAAAGATGTGCGGGTTTGTAGGTTAATTGGCCCTCTGTAAAATTGCCCCATAGTGTGTTGGGAGTGGATGAGAATGTGGCATAACGGAACTAGTGTGAATGGATCTGGATTTGGTGGGCCGAACGGTCTATTTCCATGCTGTATCTCTAAAATAAACTGAAATGTGTTCACAAGGACGTACTGATTGTAGGTCAATTGGCCTCCGTAAATTGCCCTTAATGCGTAGAACAGAACTCGTGTGAATGGGTGATCGATGGTCGGCGTGAACTCGATAAGCTGAAGGGCCAGTCTCCACACTGTGAATCTGAACTGACCTGAACTTTTTTGTTTGTTCATTTACCGTGTTCGGGATTGCCTGTCGAACATTGTCAGGTGATTCTGTGGGGAAACATAGGGAAGGAGCGTGGCCAGGTGCACGGATCGGAATACTTGGTCGGCATGGGAAAGCTGGGCCGAAGGGCCTGTTCCCGTGCCATATGACACATTGAGCACAAGCTTAGTAATACTGCGACATCTGAAGAGCCCAGGACTGTGTGTTTCTGGTGACTCAGTTCTCAGGATATGCAAGGGGTTAAAGTGCATGTGAGAGAGGGCTGTCTGAACATGATTTGCATGAGAAAAGATTTATTGATTCAAAGACTTGTTCACCATTGCCTCTGTGGACTGTGAGCCCAGTGCAAGGCCTGCTGCTGAGAGTGGTGTCATTGCTGCTTCCCACCCCTGTGCTGCAGACCTTGTGTGTAGCAATACACACAGCCATCTGGGCATGTGCAGGCACATCCCAGCCACTGATACAGGGTAGAGCCACAAACCTGGCAATCAAGGCGAGTCAGTCGTCAAATCAAGAGTCTTTTACTGCCGTATAACCCAAAACGAAACAATGGAATTCCTCGACACAAAATTGCTGCAGTGACTCTGGGTCAGGCAGCATCTCTGGAGAAAAGGAATTCCTCCAGAGATGCTGCCTGACCTGCTGAGTTACACCAGCGTTTTGTGTCTATCTTTAGTGTAAACCAGCATCTGCAGTTCCTTCCAGCAAAATGAAATTCTTACTTGCAGCAGCACAACAGATATGTAGAGATAGCACTGTAAACGCCATAATAAGCAATGAAATAAAAAAATTGGTAATACATATAAATTTTAAAAAGCAAATAGACAAATAAACAAACAATAATGGTGCAAAGCCAAAAATAATGCCCCCAAATCTACGTAGTTTGGAGCCTATTTGGAGGTTGTAGCGTTTAATAGGCCGATAGTCATAGGGAAGAAGCTATTCCTGAACCTGGACGTTACAGTTTTCACGCTCCTATACCTTCTTCCCGATGGCAGGAATGAAATGAATGTGTGGCCCAGGGTGGTGTGGGTCTCTGATGATGCTGGCTGCCATTTTGAGACAACAACTCTTATGGATCCTTTCGATGGTGGGGAGGTCAGTACCTGTGATGTGTACTGGGCAGTGTTCAACATTTTTGCAATCTGCTTCGTTGCTTGCACTTTTTAATATCAGATTTTGTAAGTTGTGATTTAGTCTTAGGGAGATACAACGTGAAAACAGGCCTTTCTGCCCATCGAGTCCATGCCAGCCATCGACCACCCGTTCACACAAGTTCAATGTTATCCCACTTTCTCATCCACTCCCTACACACTAGGGAAAATTTACAGAGGGCCAATGAACCTACAAACCTGCACGTCTTTGGGATGTGGTAGGAAACCAACGCGGTTGCGGGGAGAACGTGCAAACTCCACACAGTCAGCAGCCGAGGTCAGGATCGGACCCGGGTCTCTGGCGCTGCGCGTTGTGCCACTTGTGCTGACCCTTAACAAAGTAAATAAATATTTTCTTGTCTTTAGCTCCAGGAGAAGGGTATGGTGTCAAAGAATCATACAGCACAAGACCAGACCCTTCTGCCCAAGTATCCATGCTGACCAAGATGCCCCATTTAATCCATTGACCCATATCCCTCTGAAATTCTCCATGTTCCTATGCAAATTTTCTTTAACTATTGTTATTATACCTCCCTCAAATACATTCTCTGGTAGCTCATTCCATATACCAATCACCCTCCTCTGTCTGAAACAGTTGTTTCGTAGGTTCCTATTAAATCTTTCCTCTCTCACCTTAAACGCATGCCCTCTAGTTCTTGATTCCCCCTACTTTGGGAAATTAACTCTGTCCATTCACTCTATCTATACCCCTCATGATCTTGTACACCTCTGTAAGATCACCCCTCAGCCTCCTGCACTCCAAGGAATGAAATCCTAGCCTGCCCAACCTCTCCTTGTAGCTCAGGCCCTTGAGTCCTGGCAACATCCTCATAAACCTTCTCTGCACTCTTTCCAGCTTAGCAAGGTGACCAAAACTGACCACAGTACTCTGTGTGGACTCTCCAACATCTTGTACAACTGTCACATAACATTCTATCCTCAATGTTCAGTGTCTTTAATGTTTTGGGGTGGCACGGTGGCGCAGCGATAGAGTTGCTGCCTTACAGCGCCAGAGACCCAGGTTCGATCCTGATTACGGGTGCTGTCTGTATGGAGTTTGTACATTCTCCCTGTGGCCTCATGGGTTTTCTCCGGGTCCTCTGGTTTCCTCCCACACTCTAATGATGTGCAAGTTTGTAGGTTAATTGGCTTCGGTAAAATTGTAAATTGTCCTTAGTGTGTAGGATAGTGCTAGTGTACGGGGCGATCTCTGGATGGCGCGGTCTCTGTGGGCCGTAGGGACTGATTCTACGCTGTATCTCTAAAACCTATTGGAGTTCCAGGTCGTAGTATTATCAGAGTTATCATTGGAACAGTAGCACAGGTAGTCAATAGTCAAGAGTGTTCAATTGTCATATGCAATGCGACCAGAACAATGACATTTCTTATTTGCTGCAGCTTTCGGGCACATTAAAGCAACAACAAATAAATGTACAATAAATTATGTTATCCTAGGTAAACCGGACCGTGCTTGTGTAAGCCAAAGCAGGTAGTTCATCCTCAATATTTGATAGACGTTTGGTGCTGAGGTTGAGATGTGGTTAGAGTTGTTCAGGAAACTGATGGTTGCTGGGAGGAAGCTGTTCTTGAACCTGGTGATCATGGTTCTCGGGCTCCTGTACCTATTCCCTGATGGTAGTATTGAGGAGAGAGTTTGGCCAGGGTAGTGTGGGTCTATGATCATGTTACCTGCTCTCGCAGTCATACAGCATGGAAACGGGCACTTTGGCCCAGCTCGTCCATGCCCACCAAGAAGCCCCATCTAAGTTAGTACCACTTGCCCGTGTATGGCCCATATCCCTCTAAACCTTCCCTATCCACAAACCTGTCCATTCTCATATATTCTCATACATGCAAATTATACCTGCTTTGGCTTAGGCTAGCATGGTCTGGTTTACCTAGAATAACATTATTTATTGTACATGAATTTATTGTCACATTAATGTGCCTGAAATCTACTGCAAGTAAGATTTTCATTGTTCTGGTCGCAGTGCGTTCCTGACTGTGTGGAGTTTGCTTGGCCCATATCCCTCTGAATTTTCCCCAGCTACGAGGCAGCGCTTCCTGTAGATCCCTCCGATGTCGGGGAGGTCAGTACCCATGATGGACCGGTACTCTGCACACTCCTTCGTTCTTGAGCATTCGAGATACCGGGCCAGGCAATGATGCAACCCCTCAGAATGCGCTCCACCCTACACTTGTAGATGCTCGAAGGACTATTTGGCCACAGTCATGTCAAAGGCACGGTGCAGGTTCTTAAATTAAGATCGGAATGTTTCAAAAGGTTTAGGGCCCAGGCAGAGAAAAAGGGAGATGAAACCAGAGTTGGGAGAGGGAGGTGGAGTGGTGGGGTGGGGTGATTGAGAACTCCCTCATTTTTGTGGAGTTGGAGGAAGTCTCAGAAGCAACCAGGGATGGGACCATGTGGGGATTTGAGCGAGCTGTCTGACAATTTTATTTGATGAGCTTGAGAACAATTTGACTTTAGAGATACAGTGCAGAACCAGGCCCTTCGGCCCACCGAGTCTGTGCCGACCAGCGATCACACCGTACAGTAGCACTATCCCATGCACCAAGGACAATCTACAATTTTACTGAAGCCAATTAACCTACAAACCTGTACGTCTTTGGAGTGTGGGAGGAAACTAGAGCACCTGGAGAAAAGGGCTGAAGGACCTGTTTCGATGCTGTATCTCTAGAGCCATACAGCACGTTGACCCAACTTGCCGACACCGACCAACATGTCCCATCTAAATAGGCCCACCTGCTTGTCTTTGGCCCAAGATAGACACAAAGTGCTGGAGTAACTCTGGATCAGGCAGCATCTATGGGGGGAAAAAAGGAATAGGTGACGTTTCGGGTCCAGACCCTTCTTCAAACTGAGAGTCGGGGGAGAGGGAAACTAGAGGTGTGAAAGGGTACAAAGAACAAACAAATGAAAGGCATGAAAAGAACAAATTGGAGCCAGCACACCATGACCAAGGAAAGGTGGAGCCCACACTGCATTTAACCACATCCCTCAGCACCTATCCCATCCATGTACCTGCCAGAATGTTTCTTAAATGTTGCAATTGTACCTGCTAAACGTTGTGATAGTACCTGCAACCTAAATAAACAAATTGCTCTTTTGAAACGGTCTAATTTGAGGATATTTGTTTAGTGTAGCGATACAGTGCAGAAACAGGCCCTTCATCCCACCGAGTCTGCGCCGACCAGTGATCCTCGCACACTGACACCATCCTACACACACTAGGGACAATTACCCAATTATACCGAGCTAATTAGCCTATAAACCTGTACATCATTGGAGGAAACTGGAGAAAACCCACGCAGGTCATGGGGAGAGCGTACAAACTACAGACTGGACTCGTAATAAGGGACCAACCTGGGTCTCTGGCGCTGTAAGGCAGCAACTTTACCGTTAATGTGGGCTATGTGGGATTTTCCAATGTATCCTGGATTCCGGCGATGAATAATGAAGTTGTTTCAAGGCAGCGTATGAATGAAAGGAATGCCTCTACTGCATCAGGAAGATACTGAGGTTGTTTGCCACAGTGTTAATTTTGGAAGCATTTCCTCACATTATCATATTTACACATCTGCAATGAATTCTTTTAGACTTCAGGGGAAACCCTTGCCTGTTTTTTCACAAGTCTTGGTTGGGTTGTTTCAAGAGAAGCGCCTATTCTTGAAATGATATATGATAGGTTTGCATTTCTGTGTTTTTCTTGTAAATCTTCATTGTTCCAAAGCACTTTATGGCCTGTGAATTAACTGTTTAAACCCACCCAGTTATTTACAGGCACATTTAACACAGCACAAATACATGTACAATAAATTATGTTATTGTGTGCAAACCAGACTATTACAGTGCAGTTTAATTTAGTTTAGAGATACAGTGTGGAAACAGGCCCTTCAGCCCACTGAGTCTATGCTAAACAGCGATTTCCCATTCACACTATTCTATCCTACACACCAGGGCCAATTTACAGAAGCCAATTAGCGGAAAAAAACCTGCACGTCTTTGGGGTGAGGGATGAATCCGGAGAACCTGGTGAAAACCCACGTGGTCACAGGGAGAAAGTACAAACTCCGTACAGCCAGCACCCGTAGTCAGGGTCGAACTTGGGTCTCTGGAGCTGTAAGGTGGCAACTCTACTGCTGCTCCACTGTGCTGCCCCAGTCAACCTTAATGTCAAATCTTAGTGTCTCAGTTGCTAACCATTTTAATCCCACTTTCCATTCCCACACCAATCTTTCTGTCCTGGGCCTCCTCCATAGCCAGAGTGAGGCCACACGCAACCTGGAAGAATAGTACCTCATATTCCACTTGGGTAGCTTACAACCCAATGGTATGAACATTCAACTCTCCAATTTTAAGGTGACTAACCAAAATTTAGGTAACTACTCACCTAGGGCTTTTTCATCCCTGCTCTTCCCTGTGCCCCATGGACACGCACCCATTTCTCCCACAATCCCACCCTTCTTTCTCTTCCCCTGTTCCCATCTACATTTCTTCATCCGACTTCCCATTTTACACCTCATCTCTCCTTATCTCACAGCCTTTTGCCCTTTCATCTCTGACCATTTCAATCCCTCCCCCCTCACCTGTATTCATCTATCATTTGCCAGGCTTTGTCCCGTCGCCACCCAGATTTCTCCTCCCCCCCCCCCCCCCCCCCCCCATCGTTACAATCAGTCTGAAGGGTCCTGACCCGAAACATCACCTATCCATGATCTCCAGAGATGTTGCTGAGTTACTTCAGCCACTTTGTTTCTTCCTTCATATTCCATAGTAAGGTGTGAACTGCGCAGTCCCTTAAGTAGACTTGCTTTTCAAAAAGGACATATAATTTTTCGGGATATGGGCCAATATTTATTTCCCCTCCCGAATTGCCCTTGAGAATATGGTGATGCGTTGGAACTAACTGCAGGTTTCAAGAAGATGTGCAGGATAAGTTTATTATGCAGAGGGTGGGGGTGGGGGTGGGGGTGGGGGGGGGGGGCCTGGAAAGCACTACCAGGAGTGGTGGTGGAGGCAGATACAACAGTGCCATTTAAGAGGCCATTAGATAGTCACATGGATATGCAGGGGCTGGAGGGACATGGATCACGTGCAGACAGATGATCAATTGGCTAATTTGTAGGTTAATTGGGCTCACTATGTCGGTTTCTTTCCATATAACCATATAACAATTACAGCACGGAAACAGGCCCGTTCGGCCCTACCAGTCCACGCCGACCACTCTCTCTGACCTAGTCTCATCTACCTGCTCTCAGACCATAACCCTCCACTCCCCTCCCATCCATATACCTATCCAATTTACTCTTAAATAATAAAATCGAGCCTGCCTCCACCACTTCCACCGGAAGCTCATTCCACACAGTCACCACCCTCTGAGTAAAGAAGTTACCCCTCATGTTACCCCTAAACTTTTGTCCCTTAATTCTGAAGTTATGTCCCCTTGTTGGAATCTTCCCCACCCTCAAAGGGAAAAGCCTACCCACGTCAACTCTGTCCGTCCCTCTTAAAATTTTAAAAACCTCTATCAAGTCCCCCCTCAACCTTCTACGCTCCAAAGAATAAAGACCCAACCTGTTCAACCTCTCTCTGTAGCTTAAGTGCTGAAACCCAGGCAACATTCTAGTAAATCTCCTCTGTACCCTCTCCATTTTGTCGACATCCTTCCTATAATTTGGCGACCAGAATTCCGAAGACGTAAGGGTTTGTAGGTTAATTGCTCTCTGTAAAATTTCCCCTAGTTTGTAGGGAGTAGATGTGAATATAGAATAACATAGAATTGGTGTGAACGGTAGATCAATGGACTCGGTGGGCCGAAGGGCCTATTTCCATGCTGTTTCTCGAAACTAAACTAAGATGAGATAAGATTATTTTGGCATGATGTTCGGCATAGATATTGTGGGCTGAAAGGCCTGTTTCCTGTACTGTTCAATGTTATAAGATTAGGTGTTGAGGCCAGCCCTTGCTGGAGATAGTGATGGTGTGGCACTTTTGTACCATGAATGTTATCTGCCACTTATCAGTCCTCGCATGAATGCAACACAGGAATTGGTGCATGCAGGCGTGAGGTGAGAATGCTTCACATGTTGGGAAGCCCCAAATGGCAACGGACCAGATAATTTGTAATGCAGATCAAAGGTGAGAAACATTAACTAAACTACAGAAACTTAACACACACACACCTCTCAGAAGTAGCCTCCAGGGACTTTCATATTGTCAGGCAACTTAACCATCCTATCACCAACTCATGGCCAAGAAAGCACACCAACACCTCTACTTCCTTGGTAGGCTTAATGAAGTTCGGCATGTCCCCAACAACTCTCACCAACTTCTACCTATGTGCCGCAGAAAGCATTTTATCGGGATGCACCACAGCATGGTTTGGGAGCAGCTCTTTGGGAGAAGATCACGAGAAATTGTAGAGAATTGTGGACACAGCCCAGAACATCTCACAAACCAAACTCCCTTCCGTTGACTCCATCCACACCATGCTGCCCCGGCAAGGTCACCAGCATAATCAAGGACCAGTCTTACCCCGGACACTCCCTCATTACCCCTCTCCCATCAGGCAAGAAGTGTGAAAACGCACACCTCCAGATTCAGGGACAGTTTCTTCCCAAGCGTTATCTGGCAACTGAATCATCCTATTAACAAGAGGGCGATCCTGACCTACCATCTACCTCATGAGGGACCCTCGGACTATCATTAATCGGACATGAACTTATGAACACGAACAGTACCGGAGGTCAGGATCGAACCTGTCAGTGGAGCTGTGAGACAGGATCTGCCAGCTGTGCCACTCTTTTTAAGAGCAAGTGAAGATAGAACAGCTGAAAGGGAATTTTCAATTCCCTCTAAAGCTGAAGCAAATCAGTATTGGAAACCTCAACTCTTTTTAATAAGGTTCCAGTTTCATAGAACCTTCAACATTCCTGTGAAACTTGTTTTGACGACAGAAAATTAACTTACTGGCAGCACAGTGGTACTGGTTTATTATTGTCATGTGTACCGAGATACAGTGAGACACTTTCTTTTGTGTGCTACCCAGACAAATCGTACCGCACATGAGTACATCTGGTAAAGCACACGAGAAAGTAAACAGAAAGAATATAGGGTTACAATGGGGCGGCACGGTGGCGCAGTGGTAGAGTTGCTGCCTTACAGGGTTCGATCCTGACTACGGGCCTGCACGGAGTTTGTATGTTCTCCCTGTGACCGTGTGGGTTTTCCCCGGGTGCTCCAGTTTTTTCACCACTCCAAAGACGTGCAGTTTTGTAGGTTAATTGGCTTCTTGTTATAAATTATCCCTGGTGTGTAACACAGTGCTAGTGTACGGGGATTATTGGCCAGTGCAGGTTCGATGGGCCAAATATCTCTCTGTGCTATATCTCTAAACTAAACTAAACAACTCAAGACAGAAGAAGGGATGGCAAGGGTGATGGTTCATCTCGTAGTTTCCTTTAACCTGGACAAGTTGTCACACAGCAAGCTCCAATATGAAGATTCCCAACTGGAAATATTGTGTGTCCATTCTGCCCATCGTTCACCCGTTCTCACTAGTTCTATGTTATCCCTCTTTCTTAACCACTCTACACATTAGCAGCAATTTACAAAGGCCAGTGTGGGAGGAAACCGGAGATATCGGCGGTCACAGGAAAAACGTACAAACTCCACACACAGACAGCACCCAAGTGAGGTAACAGTTTCTTCCTAGCTATCATTAGACAATTGAACCATCCTGTCACCAACACGAGAGTGGTCCTGACTTTCCTTCTACCTCATTGGAGACCCTCGGACCGTCTTTAATTGGACTTTACCTTGCACTAAACGATCAATCTGAATAAAGGTCCCGACCCAATAGACAATAGACAATAGACAATAGGTGCAGGAGTAGGCCATTCGGCCCTTCGAGCCAGCACCGCCATTCAATGTGGTCATGGCAGATCATTCTCAATCAGTACCCCGTTCCTGCTTTCTCCCCATACCCCCTGACTCCGCTATCCTTAAGAGCTCTATCTAGCTCTCTCTTGAATGTATTCAGAGAATTGGCCTCCACTGCCCTCCGAGGCAGAGAATTCCACAGATTCACAACTCTCTGACAAAAAAGTTTTTCCTCATCTCTGTTCTAAATGGCCTACCTCTTATTCTTAAACTGTGGCCCCTGGTTCCGGACTCCCCCAACATTGGGAACATGTTTCCTGCCTCTAACATGTCCAACCCCTTAATAATCTTATACGTTTCGATAAGATCCCCTCTAATCCTTCTAAATTCCAGTGTATACAAACCTAGTCGCTCCAGTCTTTCAACATATGAAAGTCCCGCCATTCCAGGAATTAACCTAGTAAACCTACGCTGCACGCCCTCAATAGCAAGAATATCCTTCCTCAAATTTGGAGACCAAAACTGCACACAGTACTCCAGGTGCGGTCTCACTAGGGCCCTGTACAACAGCAGAAGGACCTCTTTGCTCCTATACTAAACTCCTCTTGTTATGAATGCCAACATTCCATTGGCTTTCTTCACAGCCTGCTGTACCTGCATGCTTCCTTTCAGTGACCCAATACGTCACCCATCCTTTTTCTCCAGAGTTGCTGCCTGACTCGCTGGGATATGCGCCGAATGCAGGCAAATGGGACTCGTTTAAATGGTGCATCGTGGTCAGCATGGACTGAAGGGCCCATTTCTGTGCTGCATGACTCTAATCAATTGACTAATCAATCAAGCCTTGAGCACTGGAATTCCTCCCTTAAACCTTTAGGGCACAGTTATAAAGGCACATTTTAACATCGTAGTGAATGGACCTTGGTCATATTTCTCAACGTGCTGCTTATCTGATCCATGATGTTTGATTATGTTCCAGTGAAGTGCTCTGGGTCAAAGAACTGAAAGCACTATTACACACACATTAAGAGAATGGTAGCAGTAGACTTCTGCTGCAATGTGGACTCCATCTCTTCGAGCCTTCAATACATCCAACAATAGACCATGCATGCAGACCTGCTCTCTTACCCTGATCCTCCTAACACTCCCATTCCCTTATAGTCCAAAACTAGAAGGCGGCACGGTGGCGCAGCGGTAGAGTTGCTGCCTTACAGCGAATGCAGCGCCTGAGACTCAGGTTCGATCCTGACTACAGGCACCGTCTGTACGGAGTTTGTACGTTCTCCCCGTGACCTGCGTGGGTTTTCTCCGAGATCTTCGGTTTCCTCCCACACTCCAAAGACGTACAGGTATGTAGGTTAATTGACTGGGTAAAATGTAAAAATGATCCCTAGTGGGTGTAGGATAGTGTTAATGTGCGGGGATCGCTGGGCGGTGTGGACTCGGTGGGCCGAAGGGCCTGTTTCCGCGCTGTATCTCTAAATCTAAAAAAAAAATCTAAATAAATCTAAAAAGAACATAGGGTCATATAGTCACACTACATGGAAACAGGCCCTTCGGCCCAACTTGCCCATGCTGACCAAGATGCCCCATCTACGCTAGTCTCACCTCCCTCCATTTGGCCCATATATCTCAAAAGTTTCCGATTC
Source organism: Rhinoraja longicauda (assembly GCF_053455715.1). Lineage (NCBI taxonomy): Eukaryota > Metazoa > Chordata > Chondrichthyes > Rajiformes > Arhynchobatidae > Rhinoraja > Rhinoraja longicauda. The sequence continues at coordinate 20,508,946 of NC_135965.1, forward strand.
ATGGGCGGCACAGTGGCTGTGGAATGATCTGTGGAAGGAATTGGACAGGTAACGTATCGGATTGAAACTATTCAAAGTACAGTTTCTGTCTGATAAAATCTCTGTGTTCCGTTCATCCCTAAAGGCAGTTGGCAACCTGTGGTGAACCACCTGCAGTTTTGGTAGTGATTCCCGTTATAACCGACCATGGTCATAAGTTCATTAGTGATAGGAGTAGAACTATTCGGCCCATCATGTCTGCTCCGCCATTCAATCATAGCTGATATATGTCTCCCTCCCAACCCCATTCTCTTGCCTTCTTCCCATAACCTCTGACACCCATACTAATCAAGAATCTATCTATCCCTGCCTCAAAAATATCCATTGGCGGCCTCCACAGCCTTCTGTGGCAAAGAATTCCACAGATTCACCACCCTCTGACCAAATAAATTTCTCCTCATCTCCTTCCTAAAAGAACATCCTGTAATTCTGAGGCTATGACTTCTAGTCCTAGACTCTCCCACTAGTGGAAACATCCTCTCCACATCCACTCTGTCCAGCCTTTCACTATTTTGCATGTTTCAATGAGGTCCCCCCCTCATTCTTCTAAACTTCACGAGTACAGGCCCAGTGCCGACAACCGCTCATCATTAACCTACTCATTCCTGGTGGAGGGAATGCTGTCCGTTATTGCCAAATGTCCACTACAAGTTTGAGTAGTGGAAACAAACAACAGCAGATGCTGGTCAATACACAAACGTACACAAAGTGCTGGAGTACTCAACGGGTCAGGCAGCATCCCTGGAGAACATGGATAGGTGACGTTTTAGATCGATACCGTTCTTCAGACTCTCGGTCTGGAACTGAGCCTGGAATGCAGGTGAGTTGACGGTCCCGGCCTGCTGGTAGCCGGGGGGAGGTGAGGATCAGCGGAGTCCATGGTCGCGGCCTGCGGGTGGCCGGAGTGCAGGGAACGGTTGGCGGTGGCGGTGGCGGCAGCAGGCGTGGCCTGGAAGCGGCCAGAGAGGGAGTGGGGACCGGGGGGGGGGGGAGGCGTGGGCAGGCATCGATAGGTTCGTCCGCTATAAGCGCCGTGACTTCTCCTCACCACCGTTCTCCCCTCTACTCCATCAGTCTCAAAAAACAACCATCCATCCACATCCTCTCACAAATGCTGCCTAACCCGTGGAGTTCCACCAACAGTCTGTTTTTTACTGAGACGTTAACTGTTTCTCTTACTACGGATGCTGCCTGACCTGTTGAGTTTTCCCCACAGAATTTTCCATTTCTTTGCGCAAAAGGAACCGTTGAAATCCTGAACCTAACCAAGGAAGTTCTTATTCATTGAAACCTACCGGAAAACTGAACCCAATGACTGAAAACGCTTCGGTTTTAAAAATAAAAACACCGATCAACTCTCCTGAAGAAGGGTTCCGACCCAAAACATCGCATATTCCTTTTCTCCAAAGATGCTGCCTGACCTGCTGAGTTACTTCAGCATTTTGTGTCTATCTTTGGCATCTGCAGTTCCTTCCTACACATCAAATCGCCTTGTAAGGCAACACTCAGCCCTGCCCTAGATGTGGACACCCGTTGTCACAGCTAGATCTGAAAGTAGATATCAATATCTTTACCCCACCCAATACCACACGCATCTAATCTTATCTCCACTTATTTTCGTCTCTATTAGTTTGCTGTCTTTCTGTTAGTAAGAGCTAACTGTCACCTGCTCCAGTTTGAATGGTGACCGACACAATGCAGAGTCACTTAGAGTTAGATCCAAAACATTGCTTTT